>NC_044504.1:7165840-7260840 GCF_902362185.1 Chanos chanos | reverse complement strand
AGTAAACGTCTACTGTTCTTCTGACCGTAAACGTCGTGGAGACTGACGGACATAGCGCCGCGCGGAGAGGGGAGGGGGGGGGGGCGGGGAGAGCCGGACGGAGTTAATAGACTTTAGTCAGACGTGTGTTTGCTTATAGGAAAAAAGCTAATCCTTTAATCCTCTTCTCTGTGTTTGATTGGTCATGCCTCGCTATGTTGACAAAAAGGTTAAAAAAAAAAAGAAAAAAAAAGAAAGAACACAGAAACTGACGGTTCAGCCAATGTATATCAGAACAGGGTGAGTGAGGTTGCTCTAATGTGGATTTCACTGATTCTGACATGCGTTGCATCACTGGCTGTACACCTCGCAAATTAGCATTGAACAACACATCAACCAAAAGGACATGGCATAAACCCCTCTCTAAACCGTGTCTCATGTGCTGAATGTCATTGTGGACCGTTAAAATGATGCAGAACAAAGTCTTTGATTGTTGTGACACGTGTTATGAGGAAAATACCCTCAAAAGGCTTTGTAACACTACAATCAACACTCCGTAAGCGTTCCTACGCATACTCAAGAGTCACAAATGTGAGCGGGTTGTATAATCTCTGAAGGTTGGTATAACTTGCTTTATGCCTATTTAGGGGTTACTGTTAAAGAAGTTTACATGTACTTATGTAACGCTGGTGTGGTGTATGCTTTACCGTATGGTTTTATATACAGAGCTGGCTTTCACAGAGCTCTTTAAAGAGTCACACCATTGGCTTTGCCATGAGCATGTGGCAGGGTCTAGACAGAGCAGCTTGCTCCTTGTACAGGCAAAAATTGTTTGTGCTGTCTGCCACACACACACACACACACACACACACAGACACACAGAGATAGTTCTGATGGGTTTGATGGATTTTACCGTTCATAGACCCCTCTGGATTATTTTATCATCGTCTCACACACGTACACACACACACACACGCACACACACACACACACACACACGCACACACACACACACACACACACACAACACCAGCTGCAAGTCTTCATCTGTCAGTGTAATGCTGCTTGCACACACACATGTACACACACGCACGCACGCACGCACACACAAAATACCACCCAGGTGCTGTGCCAAGAGCAGGAGGAAATTAAAATGTGCTTTTAAAGTAAATGACTCCATCGCCCCCCCCCCCACACACACACACACGCACTCCCTCTGACCACGCCGCTGACTTCAAAGTCGCGCCGTCATTAGTCAGAGTCCAGAATAAGTCACGCAGCCAAGAGCCCGGGCTCTCTGACACTTCACCATTAAATTTAGGAGAAGTACCATCCACAGTAGGGGAGGGAATGTTCTAGACTCATTTCATTATGCGTCCTTCCCTAACAAACACAATTTTCCCCTGTGTGAAGGAGAATCCCTGAACTACCTACACACACAGACAGACAGACAGACAGACAGACAGACAGACAAGCAGACGGCGGAAAGACGCAGCCCCCCCCCCCCCCCCCGCCGCCACACATACCCTGTCTTAGCCAATGTGAGACCTCTTTTGTATCTCTCGGAGTGGGTGGTACGAACTACGCCACTCAAAGAAAAATAATACAGGGCTGTTTGTTGTGGGAGACACAATATGGCTGTGTTCATGAATGACCCTTACTGTTCTGCTAAATAACAAAAAAGGAGGAATTGGAAGATGACTCACAGTTATCAATTATGTCAACAAACAGGATTTTGAATGGCAGAGAACAACAGTATGGATAGGGATCAAGATAGCTAAAATAACGCAAACAGAATCAACTGAAAGTGTGAGGAGAAGAGAAGGGCGGTAGGAGGTAGGTGTTGCAGAGAGAAATGTACTCAACCGCATCCTAATTCTGTTGGGGGGGGGGGTCTGAAACCTACAGCAGGTTCAGTTTTTACACCATCCACAAACACAGCAAATTGGCCGTGTGTCAAAACCTAAGCCTTAGCTACTGAAATATTACTGGTTTTAACATTAAAAAAAAAAAAAAAAAAGTGTTCTTAAATGCACCATTAAAGTTTTATTTGAAAAGGCTGTAAGTGGAAAAACTCAGCTTCAAAGATCTCACACTTCATGAAGATATAGCCACTGAAATAGATCAATTTATTTTCAGCATCAAATATTGAATATACAACAGATCCATTATTTCTACAGAACCACGTAGAACATGGTTGAACCCGCAGACCACAGGACACGTTCTACAACTCTCAAACCGCCCAGCAACAGATACAGGCTTTGACTCGAGAGATCGATACAAAACATTAAGACCCTGATTTTTTTAGTAAGACGCTGTTTGTGTGCGTAGATGTGCATGTGTGAATGTGTACGTTGTTAGTGAGAGACAGTGTTGTTGTGAGTGTCTGTGTGTGTGGGTACATATATACATTGTTTTTAATAAGAGATGGTGTGCGTGTGTGTGTGTGAGGGTGAGGGTGCGTGTGTAGCGGGTCACTCGGTGCGGCGTGTCTCACCTATAATCCCGCTGTCTTTGCTTTCGAGCGTGGAGCTGGGGCTGACGATGGTGTTGGAGGGGCTGTTGTATCTGACGGGGGGGCGGCTGGAGCTGCTGTTGAGGGTGGAGCAGGGGCTGTCTGTACACGGAGAGGCCGTACTACTGGTGAGAGTGGAGCACGGACTGATTCCCTGACCAGTCACTGAACACTGCAGGAGGAGTGGGGGTGGAGGGAGACAGAAAGACAGAATGAGAAAGAGAACAACAAATGAACTGCACCAAAATCAAAATGAACTTCAATATTATGATAACCTCTGATATGTATTTTTATAATATGTACACATATTACAGAGGCGTATGAAATAATATATGTATATATATATATATATTTTATATTTATATATAATGTCACAAGACACAGGGATTAAACAGTAATCACCATGTTTCAATTTCAGCTTCAGTGGGAAGTTTAACACCTGGTTTGACTTTTATCGTGTTCCAAATAAACCCAGTCAGCCGTAAGGTTTAAGCCAACTGATCGTTAGATCACCAATCAGCAACAGACAAACATTTAGAAAAGGTTCAGCCGTGAGCGTTATTATCTAACAGATACAAAGACATATATATACACACACACACACACACACACAGCTGTTTTCACTCAAGCTCACGCATCTACTGTTGAAATCTCTGCAAAATCACAGCTCTGCATCTCTTACATTCACTGCATAACACCATGGAAAGAGACAGGGACTCGTGAGCTTTCGTTCTGAAGCTACCCTGCTGATCTCCGCTTCTGAGCGCTTTTTCAAACCCAATCCTCAGATCAGGGTCTGACTGGGGCCGTGCCAGGGAAGATGAAACCGCCACGAGACCTTCGTTGAGCTCCGAGTAAGTTCTGCTGAGGTCAGACTGGTCTCCTAATGCTACGCTCCAGAAACTTCTAAAACCCTGCATGGAGTTTAATTTCCCTCTCTCTTCTTCTCTCATCCCATGAGTACAGTCATTTCTTTTCTTTTCAATTTATTGTACTTTTTTTCACGTCCCGTGTGCCCTTCTCTTAATCTTGCTGAACAGAGTAGGGGTGGATTCAGGTCAGACAAAGAGAAATAGAGAGAGAGAAAGAGAAAAAGAGAGAGACTGAAAGGCCTCACCTCTGAGTAAGTACAGTGACCGATCCATGACCCATGAGGTCAAGAACTCACATCTTTAGCCTCCTTGATACATTTCCCACAATGCACTTCACCAAGTCAATGATTGTGCAACAGCTAGTCAGTGAGCCAAACTGAGGCTGCAAGTCAATCAGTGTAACACTAAAACATAAGAGCAATATACTCCCTTGTAGCAATGCAGAAAAACAGTGAGCCATGGCATAAGAGTTTGGACCAAAGGTAACATGTAAAACTCTGTGTTTCACCTCAGCCCTACATAAAACATATCAATTTTATTTTTAATTTTGTTTTCCCAAAAATGCGCTGTATCAGAACAGCCATGGGTTTCACGTCCTGTGTCAGATGAATAACGGTGATAGGCCGGTAAAAATAAGCCTTTTAGTAGACATTTTTGCACTTTGATCCTTGGCCAAAACGTGTCAAAACACAGCACACCAGTGCAGACAATTTGAAAAGTCAGCTGTCTTACACAGAGAGCCGGCCAATCCACCGCACAAAATGCAGTCAGGACGAAAAAACCTGTCACAACCAACATTCCAGATCCAGTGCACACTTCACTCTCTACCAACTGTTTATACGTCACCTTCATGAGAAGATTTAGTACCTGCAGATACAAATCTTAGGGTCCATTCTCCAATTATCAATCCACTATTAAACATGATAAAGCGTAGGACCATAGTGCTACAACATATTATTGTTTACAGAATATATCCAGGAGAGTTACTATGTGCTTATGTATGAGGTTCTGACATCACTGCTCAGTTATTAAAGACATCTAACACACGCTGATTTCATACAGCTCTATTTCTGGAATACGACTCATGTTCCTTTTACAGAGATCGGCTACTGCAGCACCACTCAAGTTTCCAACACACACCGTGAAACACCAGCAAGAGCTTTTGGCAAGAACAAACAAAAACAGCTGTTAAAAGAAGACAAATCTCTTAACTTTACCTCAGTTGAATTTTCTCCCTTTTCAGTTGTGAAATAATGTGATTAAAAGTCTGATTAAAGTTACCTTCTAAAACAACCAGCGTTGTTTCATTCCAGTAGTACTGAGAGCTTTAATTCATCCCTAAAAAAAATGCATTCCCTTTTTGCGTCTCTCTCACTTTCTTTCTCTAACTTGTGTCTTTTTCCTTTTTTGTATTTCATCCCTCTCTCATTCTCTCTCTCTCTCTCTCTCTCTCTCTCTCTCCCCTCTTTGTCATCTGCCCCCCCCCCCCCCGCCCCTGCTGCAGCTGCAGAGGAGAGAAAATGAAGTTACCTTCCTCTCATTCTTGTCGTCCATAGGTACGCGTGCAGAGCCGGGGACACCTTCTCCCAGTAAGAATCCCAGTCTGGTCATCAGCTCCTGAGTTGCGGGGGAGGGGCCAGGCTCTCTCTGGGCACGCAGGTCTACGAGAGGGGACAGAGAGAGAGAGAGAGAGAGAGAGAGAGAGAGAGAGAGAGAGAGAGAGAGAGAAATGACCCGCGTTAAAGCCCGCAGACCATTCGCAGCTCGTCTGTCTGCGCTGTGTTTCCTACAGCTACACTGGGCAGGACACACACACACACACACACACACTCACGCCAGGCTCATTGGAAATGCAGTGACAGCGTCTGCGCTTTGGCTGGAGACTGCTCCCATGTGCCTGGTGCTGTTTGCAGCTCTCACCCAGATCAGCTCTGAATATGAATGAGCTGAAAATTGGAGCCTGTCATTGGACCTGCCTCTTCCTTCATCCTCTGAGCTGTAAATGAAATGTGCTTCAGTGCTGCTCTAGTGCAGCGTGCGTCTCAGCGTGAAGAATGTTTCCATAGCTAGCGGTACGGAAGCGGGTTTCGTACACAGAGCAGCTTCACCTTTTTAAGTCTTAACACTAACCTAATTAAACACACACAATGAAACGAGATACAACAGACATGTACCGTAATTCAAGGAATCATCAATCACTAATTTGTGTGATCATCTAATATAGCTCAATTAATAATATGTTAGAATCAAACATTAAACATTTAATGTTTAATTCAAGTCACATTTCACAACAACACTCCAAGCACAGTGCATTTTTTCGCCTAGTTCTGTAGAGCCTTTCCTCTGAGCATATATCTAACAGGACATGCATACATTGAGCTGAAGTTTATGTGACTGTGTGTGTGTGTGTGTGTGTATTGCAGTGTGTGTATGTAGAGTCTGGGCATTAGGGGTGAATGAGTGATCGTCCAGTGGCCAGAGGCAGGCCTACAGTAACTTATTATCCAGCTCTCTGTCAGCACTTCACTGTGCCATGTTAATAACACTGCCAGTCCATCTGATTAAACACAAACCTGGCCAACTGTATAATGCACTGCTTATACTGAAATCAAAACTGAGCTGCAACACACACACACACACACACACACAGATATAAACATACACACATATAGTCACAGGTGCACAGGGACAGGACTCCACTGAGACACATACATACACACACACACACACACACACATATATTCACAGGTGTGCAGAGACAGGACAGCACTGACACACACACACACACACACACACACACACACACACACACACACACACACACTCTGTTTATATTAGCAGCCTTGGGAGAAAGCAGTGAGAAGTGGGAGAGAAGCAGAGTATGTAATTTATCCGAGCATCAGAGATTTGCTGATGTATGCAGAGCCACACTCTGATTGCAACAAATGCCCTCATTCCCATGACAACAGACTGAGTACATTTCCACTTAGCAGTGACCCCTCTGCAGTGAACTACATTCACTCACAGACTGTTTATCAGTACAACAAGCTATCTAGGAGAGAGAGAGTGGATATATCAGACCAGATCTATCAATGCCTGCTCCACAACTGCCTGATAAGAGAGGGAGTAAAACAGGCTTCAACTGAAAGGGAGTGACTGAGTGAGTGAGTGAGCGAGTGAGTGCAAGGACTGAGAGACTGGCCAATGTGTTTCTGAGTGAGCGAGTTTCTCACTTCTCGCAGTTAATTCAAGAGCCAACTCTTCTCTCCTCTGCATCCTGAAACTCTCATTTCATTTTCCCGTCATTCCGCGCTGCATGGCTTACTTCCGACACTCAGGGCTATTTGAATGGTAAACGGGGCTGGCTTGCGCCAGCCTATATGCTAAATATTAGCCTCTGCAGAGGCCGGTCGGTAGGTATTTGAGAAAAAGGTCTGTCGCTCCTAATCCCTGGCAGAGCCTCATTAAGAGTGGAAGTGTGGAACCGCAGGGCCAGGTCCAGAAGAGACAGGCATCTGTTATCCATGCATCGCCACGGCAACACGCTGCGAACAGGTGCCCTCCTGTTTCGGTGGCAAACCCATGAAACCTTTTGAGAGCGGTGCTTTGTATCAATAATGAAGTAGCGCCGTCATTGGCGTCATATGCTTTCTTTGGCATTTTCATCTGAGAAGCTGTACTGCAGTTTGCTTAATTTAGCTACTTCATTGGCCAACCCGACTAAATTGTTTTCCTATTCTAATTCCCTCCGACTACGTGGACATGCAGATGAATTCAAATAGGCGAGGAACAGCAATCGATGCAGGCGTAATGAAAGCGGACACATTCCAAACCGCACTGCGCTTGTTAGGACGGAGAGCAGTCTGATTAAATCTAAACGAATCTTTGATCAAGATGGAGAGAGCCACATAACACGAAAGGTTTTTAACGGTGGTGTTGATAAAATGCACTCACTCAACCCAAATCAAGGCAGAGAGAACTTCCAGAAGCCTCCAACAGCGTTTAGTCATGTTATGGCCAAACGCTCAGCCAACCGGCTATTAGAGACTGGCCCTGTCTGTGCGTACCATCATATTTACACTCTAGCGTTCATCACTGGTGAAGAGCCCATAGATTTATGTCTCAGGCTGAGGGAGGAACGATTGTATGCGGCACTAAGGGGATTAATTAAGTGCCGTGGAGATGAGATGTACTTCCCAGCACTGCGACTCCGCTCAGGCTACGGCAATCAGAGAGATGGAGGGACTGTGGAGGGAGGCACATCCGTCAGAGGTTTCCACTTCATTACAGTTCTCTGCTGGGACTGTGCATCTAGGACTCTTCCAAAAACACTTACCCCCACGCCACCCCACCCCACCCCTGGGGAGAAATCAGCAACAACCCCAAGCCATCCCCTCCACCTTCACCTACCAAACAAACACGCTTGGACATGTGATGGAGTGTTACAAACCAACAACAGGGTTAAGGATGGTGGAAGCGTGAAGTCAGACGCTCTACATCTTCATTATGGGGTGTCTCTTTAAAGTCTTTCTCAAAGCTTTTAGTTTCCAATCACTCCCCAGTGTGAGCTTAGCTGCATTTCACTTACTCATTGGCAGCTACTTCTCTTCCTCACACTCTCTCTCTCTCACACACACACACACACATTAATTCTCTCTCTTTCTCAGTGCCATGCATGTGCCTCCATGGTCAATATTAGATTACATCCTCACAGAAATGAAATTACTTGCATGTGACAGTGTTCTGATCCTGCCTGTTTACCCACACGCGGTGGCCGTGGCAGGTCTGTCCAAAAAGCTTACAGAAGAGCACAAGACACAACCAAGTCCCTCTCCGACACAATCTTCTCTTACAAAAACCCCACCACTCGTGTTCTGTCCAGGGTTTTACCGAACATGATTCAATGTTCGTTTCAGCGGACCTCAGGGACTGCTTATGTATCTAGTCCTCGGTTATGTATTAAGCTGATGTATATGTTCTCTTGGTGAAATAAGCCCAGCATTTCTGACTGGGCATAACAAGGTAAAACACTTGTTACATGTGAGTAAAGGACAGCTCGGTTTGGTTCTTGAGAGTTGAAGCAGTGGTGAGAAAGCCTCAGGAAGTGTTGGGTGTTGGGGGGAGGGCGATGAGGACCAGGTAACACAGCTGTCCCCTGAGGGTAAGGCCAGGCAGTGACATCACAGGGGCTGCCTGGCCTCAGGGGTATGGGCTCTATATTTAACCACTGGAGCTCAGAACAACTGCCAACTGAACTGGACCTCACACATGAGTCATGTGTGAATTTAGCCTTTTTGTTTGGTTAACCAGGAAATCTTCAAGTACACAGTATTAAAGGAATGAAAGCACTTAGATGACAGGCCCTTTGACATCTACTCAATAGAGCATGGTGTGTGTGTGCCTGTGTGTGTGCGTGTGTGTGTGTGTTTACAGTCAGTCAGCATTTGGTCATGCAGAAATGGTTATATGCTTGCAAGACATGCTTTACTTACCTCTCTCTCTTTCTCTCTCACTCTCTTTCTCTCTCTCACACATACATGCGCCTACACACACATGCGCTCACTAAATGCACGTATACACTCAAGCACACTAACCCCCGTGAAAAAAAAGGGACAAAAATGTACAGAAACGCAGATTTGAACGACAATAACCACCAGTATTGCACTGTTTATAAAGTTCATCTTATTGTTCCACACCCTAAGCACACTTATCTCACTCCATATTGCTAAGACTCCATCAAATGCCAATGAGAGATATTACTACTATTATTACACTGCATGCCTCATATACTGCGTGACCCACGAGAAATAAAACCTCACGGTACAAAATAAATGAGTTAGCCTGTTAACATTTAAAAATCTCTAGCAAGCGAGGCAAGACTACTGATGGCCCTTAATGTATGCAAAGTAAAATGGGGGAACAGTTTTTTTTTTTTTTTTTCCCCTATACAGAGCAGTTTATGTTATAATGATGCGGCTGACTGCTTGTGCCTGACATGTGTGGCATTTATTAGGAGTAAAAAGCATGTGATTAAAATTAATATGCACATTATACAAGAGAAACAAAAAACCTTACATTATCGTCATGACAACCAAATCAAGCCTAATCAAGTAATGCAGCAACTCCCTAATGGGAATGTTCTAGAATGGTCCCATGACTCCGTAATATGTTCCGTTCCCATATGTGCCTGCAGTAAAGTCAATTTACTCTATTAGAGATCTCATATAGTATCTGAAATGTGGATGCATAAATGGTTGCAGAATTTACACGTTCAACACAATTTCACTGTAGAAATCCACAATCCCTTGACTTTTCTTGTCCTTTTAATACCACCACAAAGATGCATTTCTACGGGAAATATATCAAAGCTGGAAAAGTTTTTCAACAGAGAAACAACGGCTGTAAAAATCTTCCCATGCGTTTCACCAACAGGAGCCTGATGTTTACTGTGTGTTTTATGGGCTTGTCTGAGAGTAGCTTTTCAGAGCTGTTTGGACGAGTTCCCTCCTGAATCTTTGGCCTGGCATCTTCTCTGTGCCAGTTCCAGCGGAGCTGCGTCCTGTGCCAACTGTCTGTGCCCAGCTGTTCCCCCGCCTCGCAAACCCGTACCTGCACAAACATTCCAGTAGGGGCATAGATTCCACGGGGACCATTAAAAAAACCCAGATGATTTAACCGTCATGTAAAACTCTTAAAGGATGCGTGTAAACAACTGCAGGTTCGCCGTTGACATTTGAAGTCATCACATACGTGAATTTTGAAAAAAAAAACAAGTTTGGCTCGCTGATACTGGGAAATAACGAAATCAAAGCGCCAACAGCCAATTGAACTCATTGCAAACGCCGAGGCTAAGGTCATACCAAGAGCTCCAAATTCAAAATTATAGCATTAAAATCTACCTCATTCTCTCATGTCATGAATGATTACATGAGAAAACCAACTATGATTAAACTGTAATCGTGTCCAAAAAGGCCTTTGATAAGATTTGGCGTTATCTTGAGTCGAATTTCGGGATGACAACCACGAGATAATCTTCTACACGATGGCTTTAGATGAAGCCAAGGAGACTGAACCTCACACCGAATTTTTCAAACGACATCCTACCTGCTCTTTGGTGAAAGCCCAGGTTAAACATACTCTTCTATAGAGCACATCAAGGCGAACGCTGTCTAGTAAGACCACGGCAAAAGGCAGCTTTCAAGTACTTCAAGTCAAGCACTGTCTCATAGTTATTATACCTGCCCTCAGGGAACACAACCAGAACAGAGAGTTTCTCAGGAAAATACTTTTAGCCATTACCTTCAATAAAAGTGGAAAATAAATAAATAAACAAATAAATAAATAAAACAAGTATCCACTGCTATCAGACTCAGTGCCTAAGGCAACACTGCACCACAGACACTGTATTTTCACATCAGACAACAAGCAATATAGCCTATATAATTCAATTATGTCTTTTTTAGGTGACGTTATATAAAGGAATCATTTAAAACCACAGATTTTGTTTCGAAAAGAGCTCAGAGGAAGTGGTTTTGCATGACTGTTTTCACAGTTTTGACACACTATACTTCTCATATTTTGTTGGGGTATAAGAAAGAAAGTTCTCTAAATAAACTCCTGGAATTGTTTTCAGTGTGTGGGTGTTCCTACAGTAGTTGCTAACGAGATGAGATGGCTGCTTAAACAGCTGCATAATTTCAGATGATCGAAACAGAGTGAATATCAGAGGTGCAACTGACCTCTAAAAGTCACTTTGAGGCTTTTGCAAAAACCAAAAAACGTACTAAATAATCACAGCTTGGTGAATTCTCAGGGTGCACTGTTACGTGAGGCCGGAACAAACATCTAGACAGCCTCGTCATCTCTCAAGACGTGGATTTGAGAACAAGCTTTAAAGAAAGTTTTACAGACATCTACCTCTAGCCTCCAGACATGGAAACAGCAGCTTCGCAACTAGTTTGGTATTTTAGAAAAAAAAAAGGGGGGGGGGTGGCAAAAGAAAAATAACTTTGTTACCCTCATGCTGGTTCGTCTCAGGGCGTCGATGCAGACTGTGCTGCAGAAGACAAGATGAGCTAGTGAAACCAGACAGCCGCAGGTCATTAACAGAGGGGAATACATACAGAAAAAGGGCTTTTTATTCTCAAGAGAGAAGAGAAGAGAAGAGAAGAGAAGAGAAGAGAAGAGAAGAGAAGAGAAGAGAAGAGAAGAGAAGAGAAGAGAAGAATTTTGGGTGATGTAAAGATAGGATGTGGGTTAAAAGACAAAATGACTGAACGTGACCGGGTCACTGGCTCTGTGACTGCTTGTTACAGATACGTGAGTGAACATGAGAATTCAGACACACTTTCTCTAGAGAAGAGTCAGTTAAACTTCATCAACGCCAACTGGTTCTGTGTTAAACATCTGCGGAAATGACCCTCGCTGCCAAACCAGTCTGACACAGATGGATGTCTGAAGCAGCGGATCAGTGAACATTCTGCTGACTAACACGAGACGGCTCCACTTTTTTGCCAAAATGATTTGGGGGGGGGGGGGGTGGGTAGTCCTTTGAAATGTTCCCGATTCAAAACGCGCAAAGACGGACGACTTGTCAAAGTCGTGCTGGTCACCGTTAAAACTAAAGCATCAACCCCGACCAGGACCTTTTGAATAAAAAGTACAGTGAGAGGTTGTGCTGGTATTAAAAACAGAGTTGTGGAGAGACCCAGAAGCAGTGCCGTAAATGTCCCCTAAACGCTGAACCAGGAGGAGTCCATTAAAGAGAAGATGTCTCTTGACATTTCTGAGCGGTCTCTCAGAATCAGAGAGGCTTCGGTTGAGAGGATGATGCTGGACAATCTGGTTCGATCTTAAAAGAAAAAAAGATTAAGAGATTGATGAAGAACTATCTTTGAGACCCAGAGACTATGTGGAACCCACGAGATGGCAAAAAAACAAAAAACAAACAAGCAAACAAAAAAAACACAGCTTTCTCTAGAATTAAAGAAAGACCACCTTGAAAGGAGGCCTGCAAAAATCAATCCCACTATTAACCTTAATTTAAGATCGTCCACTTTGGCCAAGACATTTTATATGGTGATGGCAGAACCTGTAAACTGGAGCAGTCTCCATCACCATTCAAAGCTCTAAACCATCTTTATTGCATCTGGTCTAACTGAGAGTGTTTCTCTTCTTGTTGAGTTTTTACATGCTATATTATGGGGTTCCTGTTTAATAGCTGCCCTCGATAAGGTTTGTGTGAAATATGTGTGAAACTTCGACTTTACTGTTACTGTTACACAGAATTGAAAGAGCAAAAAGGTCTCTGACCACCACACGGTGAAAGAGAAAAATGAAATGAAAAGAAAGATCAAAGCCAGCCTCGTCTAAGAAAGTACACATCTGTGACTTGAAAAGTTGAGAGCAGAGCAAAACTAACCACATTAATTGAGCTCCTAATGATCAATTTCCTCTAGTATGTTAGAAGTTAATTAATTTTTATTAATCTCAATATTATCAGCATCGCCCTCTGCTGAGTTTGAACTGATGATGTAATGGTTTCACAAGTTTTACAGATGAAAGGCACTCTCTCTCTCTCTCTCTCTCTCTCTCTCTCATCTCTGGTCTGCGTCCAGCTGCAAGCCTATGCGACCGTGACCATGGCCATCTTGTTGTTATTGATGAGAAATTCAAACTGAGAATGTAACAAAATTTGAAAGTTCAGAAGAGTTTCAGCTTCATTAACTGTGGACTGACTTGAACTCAAAGTCATTATCGCACATCGCTTACACGAACACAGCGCTTTTCAGTGAATTGGTCTCAACACATCTTCTCAATAAAAAAAACAGAACATGCAATCTAATGGTCCCAATCACGGTCTGTCCAATACAAGTAAAATTGCTAACAACTGTTTGACTAGATGGGCTCAAACTCCATAAACTGCTTCAAGTGTTTTGATGGCATTTTGATGGTGAATTGCCAAGAGCTTCACAAGTTTGATGAGAGAAATTAGGTGAGAGAGAGAGAGAGAGAGAAAAAGAGAAGGAGTGAGAAAGGAGTGATCGACAGAAGCAGAGATCTCTGAACTCAAACCACAGCTGAGGCCAATCCGACAACTGCTGCCTGTCTGTCTCACACACACACACACGCACACTGCATGTTTAGGAAACACACACGCCTTTAGCATGTAGGAAACGTTATCCCGCTTCAAAGATGGGGCAGGAGTAGCATTCATTCCAGATGCTCTCCTCTTGTTTAAGTCACTCAATTCTGTCCCAGTCAAACAGACACCTCACTCTTTACACTAACACAGCACACTGCATGGAACATGACCGGAGTCAGAATCAAACACACGGCGTCCTCATTGAATTCTCGCAAACACACAAACACACACACGCACGCATGCACTCGCTCGTATGCAGGCATGTGCAAATGGACAAACACGAGGTGAGAGAGATCGCGCTTCTCTCTCGTCCTAAACCTCTAATACCCATCCCTCTCAGATTCCACCTAACATTCCAATCTTCCCTGTCCACATTCCCGAGTGACACTGACCTCCTTACGCCCTCTAAACATGACCTCTGGAGGTCAAATCTTCCCCTGTTTTCTTTCAGTACGCTCGTCCAAAAAAAAAGAAACTTAGCATTTTATATTCCCTGCATAACTTCAGTCAAATCTGCATGTTATCTGTTTGACTCACATCACAACGTTTTCATCGAGATGCCTTTCATCTAGAAACCGTGTCCAGGTAATTCTTCGGAACGACGGGTTGGACGAGCTAACTGCAATCGTACTCCGCGGATGTTTGGCGTCGTGAAGAATATCCGAGTTGATTGAGACGTCTTACAGGCTTTCCGCCCGGCGTCGGGAACGCGACGTTTGAGTCGTCCCCGCGTTCTGAGATTGGAACACCCAGAGAAAAACACCTGGGCTCCATAACTCTGCCAACCAAGCCGTTCCAATTAGCCACAGTGAGTGAGTATTTACACAGGGGCTAATTGGAGATTATTTAATGCCATTACACAAGTATGCAGATTGATTCCTTATGGCACTTTTTTTTTTTCTATTCTCGGCTGTGGGAATCTGTTCCTTTACGGAAGGCCGCCGGGGATGGGCTAGGCTTTGGATGCTGGTCCGTGCCGCTGGTGGCGCGCGTTAGCAGTTAACATGGACGGTTTTACATTCCCGAAGAACGCCGGGGAGTCTACGGAATGCCGCAGGCTAGCTTTTCCCTGCTGGGCTCTTGTTTTTAAGCGGCGGGTGGGGTCGGACGGCAGGGGATGCCGGCAGCTCCGAGGGCTACAGATGCGCGAGTTTTCCGTCGTGCGGAGAGCCTTTTACTGTGAGACTGAAACTTAAGCTTGGGGTGCAGGAGCAGTTAGACAGACGCTGAGGTTAAAACAACACGCTGCGAGCGTGTTTGTGTGTGTGGCCTTCATTTACAAAGGGAGGTGGCCCAACAGTGGTGTGTATGTTTGTGTGTGCATGTGCGTCCGTGTGTGTGTGTGTGTGTGTGTATGGGTTCTGGGGCAGTACAAACTGAAGACAGGCTATTTTGGGTCTTATTTAAAGAGCCATGTTCCAGACTGAGGAGTCTCGTGATCAGTGTCAGGTCAGCGGGTCAGTCTGAACTGCTTAGAACTCTGCTGTTATATGAAGGCTTTTTAAGACATACAAAATGTCCTGAACAGCGCTGTTAACACTACACAGGGCTGGGCCATCTCTCAGGGTTCTGACACCCTCGTCTAATGATGACAACACAATAAGCCGACAGGGTCGGTGCCACTGTCTCAGCGACTGTGCTGGTGACCACATGTCCCCAGTGACAACTGTCAAAGCCCTGGTAGCTTATACCTACTGGATTCCTATTGTACACACAGACACTTGGACACATGCATGCACACACACGTGCTTGCACACTCGATTGGTTCGCCGTTGCTATTACATACACGTACACAACCCTTTAACCCAGCATCTTTACACGCATATGTACACATATCCACAAACCAACACGTAGAGAAATACAGAGCAACACGGAGAGCAGCGTCGATCGTGTGTGCGAGAATTCTGGCCCTGTGCTGGGTCCCATCCAAATGTTATGGGAGCTTATGGTGTGAGGGCACCCCTCAGCCCTCTGACTAAAGATAACACTGCCAACACTCCATTTAGACTGGGCCAGGAATTCTGCTCCACCCGAGTCTGGAAATTATAATAGAGCCACAAGGAGACACACACATACACACACACACGTACATACACACACACATACAAAGGCATATACACGTGCATACACCCAAACACAGATACACACACACTCACACTCACACACACACACACACACATGCACAAAGGGAAACTTGTGTTTTGATAAACCTCAGTATTTAAACCCCACCCTGCCAATCACAGCAGAGGCTAAAAAGCAATAACAGTGTTAAATGTCTCAAATGCCACTACACACAGGAACTTCCTCTGGACCAGACCCAGTTTCTCCTATATAAACATCACACAGACCGTACACACAGGCAGAGCAGCCGTCAATAACATGATATACATGGACCAAATCTGAGCACTGATCAGAAAACACATGAACGCATTCAAACGGAGAACAAAAGTTTTTATAACAGACAGTTATAAACAAATGTCCACTCTACATACTTTAGTCTTTTCCCATGATTCCAATCAGTGTATTTAACATAGCAAAGCCAGAACAGAGGAAGAGATTCTCCCGTTTATTATTTCTACTCCCAGCCCTAGTGTGTGTGTGTGTGTGTGTGTGTGTGTGGGTGTGTCTCACGCACGCGCATGCACACGCATGCACACACACACACACACACACACACACACACACACACACACGTAGACACACACACAAACCTTTTCAACCTATTCCAACTGCTTCTGAATATCTACAAACACAGCATACACTCCCACACGCATCGCCCAATACACCGAAACACACTCTGCGTTCTGAAAGTACAACTGTTCAAACACAGACACATACATATACACACACACTGTTACATGCACCGTGCACTGAGCCAGATACATGCTGTCAGAATGTTACACACACAACAAATACACAACGCAAACTGTCACGCTCATTCAAGCATTAAAACTGAGTATTTTACAGCACACACATACACACACACACACACACACACACACACACACACACACATACTAACTCACCATTGCGGGAGGGCTCCTTGTCTTCCACGCTTCTCAGAGCAGAGAGGAGAGCGTCTCCAGGAACACGAGGACTCTCTACATACTTAGGCTTTCTGATTGGTCCTGCAGATACACAGGGAGAGAGAGGGAGAGGGAGAGAGAGAGAGAGAGAGAGAGAGAGAGAGAGAGGAGAGAAAGAAGGAGAGAGGGGGGGAGAGACAGAGGGAGAAGGAGAGTGAAAATTCTAACTGGATTCAGTTTTTCACTTGGGATTTGAGACAAGGAATCTGAGTGTCCTGGTGGGACGGACTTGGCAGAGTGCTCGTTCGCTCGCTCTCCCTCTCCCTTTCCCCCTCTCTCTCTCTCACACACACACACACACGCACACGCACACATGCATACACACGGACTCAGAACACTGATAGCAGTCCTGTCTCTGTGTGCGCTAGACAAGAGACCCCCAGTCACACTCTTGCCAGCTCTGGGAATGTAAACTACAGCAGGAAACCACAGCAATTAGCCTTTTAAGAACTTTGCATGAACGTGTGTATGTGTGTGTGTGTGTGTGTGTGTGTGTGTGTGTGTGTGTGTGTATGCGTGTGTGCGCGCTAGTGCCAAGAGAGTGTTTTGTGGTAAACGGGGCGAGACACACACTGATGGAGGCAGAGTGTGATTGTGTGTGTGTGTGTGTGAGTGTGTGATGAGCTCTGTGGGAGGTGAGTGAGTGGGTGTGTTTCTGTATGGCGTGTGGGAATAAAGGTGGGGATGCATCTGCGTTGCTATCAGCCCATCGACAGAACAGAACACTGTTCAGGATCTCAGTGCTCTCAGTGCCTGCTGTCCCCGCTGTGTGAGTGTGTATCTATAGGTATTGATTTCAAGTCAGGGACTGTGGTCTATACCTATGTATGCAGCCCTCTAGTCTTCATGCTCCCTCCTTGTCTCTCTCTCTCTCTCTCTCTCTCATGTTACAGTAACAATGTCAAAAAGAAGCACCGAACCATCTCCTTCATCCCTTCATCCTTTCCTCCCTCCCCTCCCCTCTTTTTCTCCCTCCCTCTTTCTCTCTCTCTCTTTCAACAGCACACTCGTTCCCTCTCTTCCACTCTTCCACATATCAGGCTGTCTGAAAAACGCACTGTGATTTGCCATCCAGCCGTTCTTATCATCACTCCCGTTGGCCACTGACTGTGTGTTGAAACACGGGGGCAGTGCTTGGAAGGGGCCGTAAAGTTGTCTGCACTAAGTATTTCCACTGTTTATCATTCAAGAAGACTGGGCTGAGATCAAAAGAAAAGAGGCACTCGTGGAACCTGTGCTAGAACTGACCATATAAAGGCATAAAGAGAGCTATTAGGAGCTATAACGATAGAAACTTCAGATAGGTGAACGGGTGCGCCTCCTCCCCTCCTCTCCGTCCATCCACCTCCCCCCAGGGCTCCAATCCTGACCTCCCGTCACCTGCTGGAGCTTTCTGTACTGGGATGACAGAGCATGTAGCCAGCAATCATAACAAAGAGATTAGACCAGAGAAACACATTCATGTCTCCCTGTTAGAAGAACACACACCCATACGCACACACACACACGCACTGACTGGAATCAGTGTATGGTTGGGACAGTGTCAGCTGTAACATGGCTCTGGTCTCATGTGTCTGAGCTCAGCTTGATCTGCACTGCCATCTATAGGAACCAGTTTTATACAGCAAAAGAGGTTTGTCCCTGAGAGAGAACTTTACAACATACAAAGTTTCTTCAAAAAAGACACACACACACACACACACACATTTGGTTGGAAAGGCACATATGGGAGCAAACGTCTGACAAGTTAGTCTGGTTCAAGCCGTTTTCAGCTACAACCTTCTGCCACTTCAGTGTCAATGTGCGGTTCAGTCTAATTGAACAATCGTATTAAACTAAACTAAACCACATCTCAGTTCTCTAATCCTGGCACGGACAGCGGTGAGTCATCCAGCACGGTGTAATTACTGTCTAATTGCTGAAGTCAAAGTCAAGCTAAAACCACTGATCCACCTCCACATCGATCAGACAACAGAGAGAGAGAGAGACAACCGCGCTGAACCTCCAGAGACTTAAAAATGACATCTCTAAAATCCCTATTTTACAACAAGCCATTTCAGTCAACACTGAGGCATCATGAATATTTCAACGCTCGCGCCAAGCAGTCAATCAGCAATTATCAACTAAAAAGGTTCTCAACACGTTTCTCGAGCCAGGGACAACATTTGAGGAGAGTGGTTAAAGTTTCAGTATAAAGAGGCATTTCTTGCCTGGAGACAATCTAAGAACAGATTTTGTTGGCATGGATGATGTCATCCTTCTTTGTCACTGTATATTGTATCTGCTGAGTCATGTTAGCTGATGTTTTAGCTCTCTATATCCACAGGGCCTGAGTGGAAAAACTTGTTGAAATCATGTAGGGGTATCCAAATATGCTCCGGTCAAAATCAAAGTTCTGATCAACAAGAGCACGCGGGTCAAGGACGAATCTTTTCAGTTCTGCATTACAACCTCACAGACACAGAAATCATCTTCTTTAAAGAATGGAAAAAACACAGTTTCTGAAAAGCAATGGCTTCAAGGATAAACCAAAGGGGACACAAAGAGAGGAAAAGAGAAGAAGTGCTCCAGTTGTTGTTGTTGTTGTTGTTGTTGTTGTATAATTGGAATAGTTTTCTCTCTTGTATTGGTTTAGATTATAGTAACTACTGGGGCACATCATACTACTTAGCACAGAGAGAGAGAGAGAGAAAGCGAGAGAGAGAGAGAGAGAGAGAGAGATGAAGTTCTGAAAGCCTACTACCTAAATAACAGCTAACTTGATATATCATTAAAAGCGGCAACTAGACGCATGCCCAATTTCCCGAAGGTTTACTTTGTTCACGATTGTGGTTTGGTGTTAATCAAACAAGAATTTTCCATCTTGCTCAAAAAGGCTGTTAATAGAGATGTCAGGTGATTGAGAAAGGTTTTAACACTAGCCTTTAAATTAAATAAATGAATTACAATTGAGCTTTCAAGATAACCCACGGAGAATCAGAACCAATACACAGAAGTTTGGGCAAGTCTGTTGTAGAGCAAAGAGTGTGTGTGTGTGTGTGTGTGTGTGTGTGTGAGAGAGAGAGAGAGAGAGACAGAGAGAGAGGGAGAGAGATAGAGAGAGAGAGAGAGAGAGAGGGAGAGAGAGAGAGAGAGAGAGAGAGGGAGAGAGAGAGAGAGAGAGAGAGAGAGAGAGAGAGGGAGAGAATTTCAGTCCTCATGCAGCGAAATGTTCTGAGATCAGCCCTCAAAGTTTCTGAGAGCTCTTTTAATTATGCATTACGCACACACACACACACAATCAGTAAACAGAGTGCACATCTAAATTGTGAACATACCAAAAATGGCGCCTCCAGAAGTAATGCTACCAGCTTCTTCCTGGGGGAATAGGGTCACTTCTGATGGGATGACAGGGTGAGCTCTCAAACTGACTGGACAACAGGGTAAGATTTAGAACTCCTCACAAAACAGAGAGCATTCTAGAACCCCCATCATCACAAGGTGAGTTCTAGATCTGTCTTGGTGACTGCTAGAAATTTGGAAATGCCAGGGGTATTGAGTAAGCCGAACTGACTGCAGTGTAAGGTGAGAACAATCTAGAACAGAGGTTGAAGTAAAGTCTGAGCTAGTCAAAAGCTGCTGTGTGGTCTGACCTTCACAGAGTGAGTGATAAATGGAGCTGTTCCACACAGCATTGAAAAACCATAAAAAGCAGCCTGTCTCATTCTTTCAAATGTATTCTCTCTCTTGACTTCTTAACATTTTCAACTTTTTCCTCAGACACAAGAGCTACTGTGAAGCCGTAGAGACACAGGATGAAAGGCGACGGCGACAACGAGCCTCTTTCACTCTTCTGGAAAATATCGTTTCATTCTTTAGCTCCTCGGTTGACTCGTACTATTCCGTCAAAATGACGGTCTGAAAGAAACGATTCAGCTTTCGCTATGCGAGAGACCAGGCACTTCCTTCTGAGAGTCCTATACCCCCTTCAGAACCCAGCGCTCTGAAAGTAGTAGACTACAGGTTTCCTTACGCGCAGGAGCGCGTAAATTATGTAAATGTGAATACTAATTAATGTTATTCGTGGCAAAAGAAAACCCCCATCAGGTCTTGTAGCGCGGGGGGGTAGGGGGTAGGGGGGTAGAGGCTCCCTGACACCATCCAGTGTGGGCCTTGGGGTGGGGGTGGGGGGGGGAGTCGCACCTGATTTTGGGGCAGCCCCATACATCTTTAATGGTCATGTCTGTTCGACTCATCACAATACACGGCCCTGCGTTTCAGAGCAGCCTCTGAATACGAAGCCGCCACAAATGATCACTACGGCCTAAAACGCAAACCCCACAGAGAGAGACTAAACAAGCTCCCGGAGGCGCATACAATTATCAGAGTGGGAGTAAAATGAATGGTAGCACTCGAGTGGGGAAAAAAAAAAGAAAGAATACACTAAAAAATGTAAAAAATAAAAATGAAATGTGTGACATTCAGCACAAGAGGTTTAATAGCGTATTCAAATCGTGATTAGAGCAGTGCATTCCTCTAATGATACATATGGAATTTACACACTTAGAAAACTCACAGAAAGTAAGTACTTCATCATTACCGATGTGGGGGAAAAAAAAAACTTAAAGACAAAAAGGCTACCAAGCCATTGTGGAGGACAGTGGGTTTGTCCTTTTAAAGCTTCAGTCTGTCATTGTCTTACAACACAGGGCTGAACAGAACAACCCAAGTCCTTTTACATTATGTTTCTGTATTTTTTCACAGCAATAAGTGAGTTATTACTGTGTTTGAATAAACATTCCTACAGCCTAACCTTGTACCCCAACCTAACCCAGTCATTGTTTACACGCTGTAAATGCATGAATACATTAAAGAAGGACAGCTTTCATACGCTACTACAGATTTTAAAGTGAGCCTGCTACCACTGGGTTGGGGGGGTGGGGGGGTTGGTTTGGTGATGATGGAATATGGGCGGAAAACGAAATTTCGACACATTTCTTTGTGCATAAAAATGATTTGTGGCGAGTGGTGACAAACATGATAAAAAAGAGAAATGATGAATCTTGGATGTTTTCTTCGGGTAGTGGATTTAGAGTTTCCTCCAGTCGGGGGGGGGGGGTTTGAGGTTTGGAAGCAGGACACAGACCTTGCAGAGATGCCAAAGACTGAACTAATAGGCAGAGAACATTAAGAACTGTATAAAACTTTTTAATGGAGACACAGGGCTGTTTTCTTTTTTCTTTATGCGAGACGGTTTCCATTAAAGTACGTAGGGGACACAAATCCGCAAGCATTAATAACATTCTGCCTCATTTAATAAATCAACAATGACGTCTGCAGCGTTCTTCTCATAGTCCTGTTGTGATGACAGATTCAACAAGAATAAAACACGATGTTTCTAGGTTATACAAAAACAAAGAAAGAGCGAAAAGAAAAAAAAAAAAAAAAAAAAAGGTCCTTCATCTCTAACCATTAAGTTCCCGATAAAGTAGTCACTGTTGACGCTAAGCTAATTTTACCCTTGCTGATACATGCTGCTTTATCTGCATCCTCTGATGCAAATTGTTTTGCTGTGTCTCATCGCTCCATACAACCCCCTCTGGAGACCAAAAATCAATAGTTCCCTATGGAGTTGTCAACATAAACAAATCCATTTATATTCTGTTTGGATGTACCGTTCTGATGGCGCTTTTTTATGTTCTATCAATCGAACAGACCCTCTGATAATGGACCAAGACGTTGGTGAGCATCCAGAGGAAAAGCAGCTCTGCTTTGAAAATACCATTATCACAGACATAATAAGTATGACTGTCCACTCTATGGCTTTCTGTGGCTTTCTCTCTCTCTCTCTTTTCTATCTCTCTATTTATCTGTAGTTGAGGCAGAGGCGATTATGTGCACACATGTTCGTACAAACAGGCACACACACACACACACACAGACCCCTACACACACGCACTCACACGCATACACACACACACACACACACACATAAAAACTTCAGTTACTCAGAAAAAGAAAATGGGTGTCTCAACATCTGCATTGTCACAGTTACTTTCAACCCCGTCTACAAATAACTACATGTCCAAACAAAAACTCACCCCACATTTCAAAGACCATCTCTCAGCTACAAAAGTACTGAGTGTATCAAGCAGTGGGTAGAAAGGAGACTAAGGAGACTTCTTGAAAAAACAAAACAAAAAAAAAAACCTCAAATTCAGCTCCACGCTGCTCCTCAGAACAGTGTGCTCTCAGAGTCTGAGCGGCTTACGGAGTCCGCGGGGTGCCTGGGCTCTGATGGGGGCCAAGCAGGGCTCGGTACGATCAGACAACACCTCCCAACAGTGGTGCAGACTGCTGTGAAGTACGAGAGACAGCAGCACAACCACAGACAGCTTATTTTTCTACTGTCTCTGGCCCTACACGCCGAGCTCTGGAAGGTTAAATCCATTCTGACACCGACCATCTCCAAAAATCTTCAAATAACGTAAAACAAAAATCCCTCTTTACACTCGTTGTCTCCAGAGTTATTCCACGACTCTAATCAGACTCAATGCCCAGAGAGGCAATTACACCACGCAACCCTATAACAGGAGACATCTCATTCTGTCCTGCTTAGGCAAAGCCATGTAGCATCTGTTTTAAGGATATAGTCCCTGAGCATTTGCCAAAAAGTGCACAGTAAGCTGAAACCATTTCCACATTTGATAGTCTGTGTGGGACCCCAGACTCCTCCAGTTTGCATTCTATGTGACCGTATGTTGAAATGATAAGCAGGCCAAAAGGCCTGGTAAATAGGATGTGAATCGGTTCCCAGATGCACGCCATGAGTTTAAGAGGTATCCACGGCACCTGAGGCCATTAGTCCTGCAAACTGGGCTCCGGGTAGAGGCCTGATTGTTAATCTCACTGTGCTAATTTAGATTCAGGGGCACTAACAGAGGCAGTCGCCGTGACAAGTGAGGTAATGTTACAGCCAGCAGTGGGATGCTGGGGAGGTGGGGGTGCATTTTAATTCATGAATTTGTGGAGAGAGAGAGAGAGAGAGAGAGAGAGAGAGAGAGAGAGAGAGAAATGCTGTTCATACCTGGACAGAGCCTCCAACTACAGGGGGGAGAGAACGTGGATCTGCAGAGGTCAGCGGAGTAACCTTGAGCGAGCTCAGAGAGTGTAATGACGTCATATGACCAGAGGAGGTCAGTGTAGAGTCAACCAGGTGCAGTCTTTAAGGACCAAAGCTAAACATGCAGATCAACTACCGACATAACAAACTACAGTCACTGTTATACACCTGGTTACGCTGATATAAGATAGCGCTTACACCATCATGGTTATAACAGAACTTGCAACAAAGCAAGGCCAACGAAATGCCTCAACATTTTACTGCATACTCCCAGTGGCTGGTTCACTAGGTCTACCACCATGCGCAGGAAAACAGACCGTCATAGGGTTGCGCTTTTCTCTCTGAACCAGGCTTACGGGCATCGCGGGATGCAGATAATGTCGGACTGATCGCCTCACTGGTGGAAACAGGTGACCTACAAATCAAAACAGATGACCTAACGCACAGAGGGCCGTGGTGCAGTCCTCGGTCCGAGGTGCGCCAGGTTCCAGTACCTCAGACAAGGCTCTGGGTCACACACAGCGGTGTCCGGGTTTTATTAAGAACAGTGTGGCAAATCACAAACATCCTGCCAGGAAGAGCACTATGGGGAAACACGGCTCTTTCATTACAGAGGCTGAGGAAGAATGGGAGGAATTGTAAAAGCTAACAGCCATGTTAACAAACAGACAGACAACCGCGCAGTAAAGCGAGTGCCTTGCAGATGGACATTCTGGGAGTGTGCAAGTTGTCGGACCTTCTCGTGGATGGACAGTACTGAGTTTCACAACAACAAGCGGCTCCGGTGATTAAAAGGAGCAACACCGTCCAACAAGAGGAGTGGGAAAACATTGCGTGGTGTGAAAATTCCTGCCTGTTGTGTCATGCTAATGTAAGACAGGATATGACATAAGCATGTAAAAGAGAAACTGACTCCACCACGGTAGGGTCCTGACTGAAAGACTGTGTGCTTCCCAGACAGAAGGGACACATTCACTCCCCTGTGCCGGCGGAGGAGTGTAGGAATGTGTTAGGACCTCAATAACCCTGAACAGGTTGTGACTTGGTATAACTGGTCTCCTTTTCGTTGGCGGCTGGACTGTGGAGTGGTGTTGGTGGAGATAAGTCATGAACCCTGTGAGATTTTTCATCCTGAGCCCTGCTGGAGCTCTTAATTTTCTTTCTCTCTTTCTTTTTCCCCCCATTGTGTTGTCACGGCCCCCCTGTGCCCACGCTTGACCATGGCCAAACACACACACACACACACACACACACACACACACACACGCACACAAACACATACACTTTCTCTGATGTGTTTTTCTCTGTATTGAACTGAGGCTAGGGATTCATCACCTAATATGATCAACACCTCAGTGTGAGACAGGCAGACAATTCCTCCCCTTCAAATACACACACACACACACACACACACACACACACTTCTCACTATCTCTGGGATCAGACTGTGAGAGTGCCGCTGTTGGCACTCTTTGTAATGGACACGTATTATTCACATCTCAGTCTCTTTCTCTCTCTCACACACACATATCTGTCCATGTGTTTTTCATCAGAGTTGCCTTTAATGGTTTAAAGGACCAACATTAGCAAATGGAAAACACCACTGCAAGAGCAAAGAAATAAGCTGACCTTAGGGACCCAGTGGTTTATTTACACAGCTCTAAAGTACTAACAGTCTTCAAATGGGGTGAAGCACTTTGACTTTTTCACTCAAGGTTATCCACAGGTAATCTCAAACACCTTCTTCGTTTTTTTTGTTTTTTTTTTTTCTTTTAAAAGTGAATTCGGTTTGTAACGGCTAGCACGGTTTCACTAAACACAAAGTAGACATAAATAACACTGTAACTGAAGGCATGCCTTTGCAGGTGGAAATACAATGTTATATGAGGCAAAACCCATGAACTGTAGAGTGAACAAAAAAAAAAACCCAGCATTGAGCATAAAGAGCCAATCAAAATAAAACCCACTTAAAAGTAAACAATGCGATCTCATCCGACAGGTCGTGTTTTCCCTCTCGGGGATTGGATGTCTCGCTCTATACCATACACTGCACAGTTACCTTTGAATCCTCCCAATGCAGGAATGCACATGAGCCAAAAAAAAAAAAAAAAAAAAAACCAGAATAAGGCCTTTGAATGAAATGACTGTTACAACAAGACCATATAGAGATCTTATCAAAAATATGCCTTAAGGTTGTTTTACTCAAAGGATTTAACATATAATTCTCAACTTTGCTTTTTTCTTAAATTGAGTTCAGACTTGGGGAGGGCAGAAAAAAAAAAAGTGTGTAAAACGCTGTAACTGTCAGAGACTGTCGTCCTTGCGGCTGGTTCAAAGAGGAAATGTTTGAGGGTGAACTGCTGATACACACACATACACATATGACTCCCAGATGTGTAGCCAGGCCAAAGTGACCACTTAAAGGATTTCTAACGTCAACGCCAAAGCCCTCAAAAAACAAAGGCTCCGGTCGCAACAAGCCCATGTACAAAACGGTTGCTTAGCTTTGAAGATTACACAGCTGTCGACGGCCTTGTCCTTAACACTTAGAAAGAGGTAGAGCTATCAGACTCACACACACGCACGCACACACACACACACACACACACAGAGAGAATCAACTGGAAGAAACCTTTGGAGACAAAACTGACTAAATAAAATATACCATGAAGAAAAGAAACTGACTGGTCTCCTGTGCTCTCTCTCCACGGTCACACATGGACTACAAATGTTCAGTGGACAATTAGGAAGATCTCCCCCTTTTTATGGAAAGAGTTATTTTCATATGTGTGGGTTACCGCCAAAACGTCTACCAGTCCTTGGGGCAAGCATTCAAAGTTTAAACCCATTCACAACAGAGAAAAGCCTTTTATAGACACAAGGGTCATTTCTTTAAAACTGAATTACAGCAATTCATATCTCCACCCAAGCACATTATGAAGATTGTAATCATCTTCAAGTTAAAACATTATAATTAAATGTGGGTCACTGAGATTCAATAAAAATAAATAAATAAATCAAATTTAAAATAAGATTGAAATTATGTCATAACCACAAAACGTGGATCTATTATTTTCTCCACAAAGTTTTGCTGTATCCTCAGGTGTCTCTACCTGTGACATGGTTGGGTTTGCTAACAGCCTGTTCCCTGCTGCTGAGTGGTTCACAAAGGGTCCACCATCAATCATAAAAAAGTACTATACCATACATTCTTTTACAAACAACTCAGTAAAATCCATAAGGGGACAGCATCTGGTAAAGGAGAGGGCTCAGTACCTGGAGACTTCTTACAGGAGCGTGAAGGAACCATGTAGGTCTGGCGGGGGAGAAGAGGAGAAGAGGGGAGAGACATAGACACGCCTTTGTTGAGACTGTGTCTGAGGAGGTTCTCAGGGCCGTACAGGTGGGTGCCGCTTGCCTCTGGAGCCCCATTCGGGCCCCTCCGCTGGGCACTCACCAGCTGGGGTTCACCAGCTACAAGAGAAGAGCAGAGAAAAAAGTATGAAGATATTACAGTCTAAACGTGGGTCTATGAATTAGGTAAAACATACAATGTCCAAGTAGTCAAAACCATTTCAAATGGAAAAATGCCAGACTTTTGAAATGACCAAAAAAAAAAAAAAAGGAATTAGGTTTTGGTGAGATCATGGCTGAAAGAAATCAAAAGCTATTAAACAAACCCACTAAGTAAATAAGAGACTCTATTCAGTCTAGTCAAAGGCATTTTGAAAGGAAGAAAATGATCTGAACAGAAACTGATCATCTATCTTCAGAATCTACAGAAAAAAAAAAAACCTTCAAAAAGCAGTGAAGAATTAGTTTCTTAGCGCTCAGATGTTGAAACAGGTTGAAACACATTACAAACAATTATCTTAACTGACATAAAAAAAGATGACTTCAAGCATGCTATTAAAATGTACTTGTCATACATTCAGACATCAAACTGTCTTGGTAATTTCCAACAATTATAACGAAACAGTGCTAAATACTGATTTTTTTTTTTTTTTAAATTAAGAAAGATCTAATTCAGATTATAGTCAAAGAGGGCGACAAGCAGCATAGGTCATTTACATTAGTCAACTTAAACATCACAAAACAAAATCTACGACACCAGCTGTTCTTTTTTAATAAACTGGTTCAAATCAAAGAACAGGGAAGACTTTAAAAAGCTATGTTGGCATGGGATAAGTCACCTTGAGCTGGAACAGAGAGTTTCTTTAATTAACATGCTGCATGACACCAAAGCAACATGTTTTCTGTTAAACAGAAGAATCTGCAGCCTTGGTTTTTGTGTTTCCTGCTTCCACTGCATCTTACCCAGCACAAAAACCCAAAATTTCTGGCAGTATGTTACGTCTTTAGGGCAAGTCAAGTGTGTTCTAGTCCCTTACATCACCTTGCCTCTATCTCTCACGGCCATCGAAGGCCCTGGAACCTTATCAAACGGGTCCTCTAAGCCCAGCACATGGCTTCGCTCCAGCCTTGTTTAGAAGTCCTCCAACCTTCATGACCAGGATGCGGCTAACATCACCATTACCCACCATCCTAGCATTATCCTCTTCAATGCAATCATCAGCGAAAGCCGTCTAATCTTCTAGCGATTAGATCAGATCCACAGAGATGTGCCTTCACCTCAGCAACACCTGTGTCAACCACAGATTTTCTCCTACACTCAAAAAAACACAAACAAAACCCTATTCCTGGACACATCGGGACCTGCCCTATGTGAAATTTGTTTAGGACAGGTCTAACGGAGTGTAATCTGGTCCGAGGGGTACGATCTTCAGATCTCTAGCAGGCCTCCTTCATTTATGAGGTAAGACTTGCTGCAGTTCAAAGCAGGAAGAAAGTGCTAGGGCTACACATAATGAGAAACAGACCTCTCTATCTCTGTCTCTCTCTTTCTCTCACTCCATTTTTTCTTCCCTCGACCCCCTTCCTCGCGCTCCAGACATAACAAAGACGTCTAGTGTTTGAAAGCATCCTAAACAAAGACGAATGCCAGAAAACAGGAAGTGGCCCTGTGGCCGCAACACCTACACCATGAGCCTCAGACATTTCGTGACACTCTTTAAATTCTCCACGGGGTCAAAGGTCTCCAGTGACACTGACAGCGGGTGAGCCTAACGACCTTAAGGGTCACCTTTAAAATTTATGAATACGCCACAAAATGGCACAGATAGCAGTTTTCTTTTCCCTCATTTCACCATATGGATATTTAGATAAATGATCGGCTAGGACTAACGACCGTCACATCGCCAGCGCTATGGGACACACAGAAACATTCCCACTGATTCCCTCGAAGTCTTGGCTCGACCTGCAGATTAGCACAACTCCTGCGCTTGTTCTCCAAACTGATGAAGTGCCAAAGTTGACAGAGTTGAACAAAAAAAACAGGGAGAACTCCTACGGAGTCCTTGTTTCAACAACCACAAACAAAGCACTTCAGTGAAAAGAGGAGAGAGAGAAGGAGAGAGAGAGAGAGAGAGAGAGATAGTTCTTTCTTGAATGTAAAGGAGGCCAGGGTACTTCTTCCAGACTACAGATGAGGGGTTCAGCTCACCCAATAGGAAAAACCAGAGACAGACAGACCACAGGATGGTTCCCCTGTCGGTGAGACCAGTCAGACCTGCGGGTAATTTAAAACGCTGACGCACATGATCTCACGCTGCATTCTCATCATCATCATTCATCATCATCATCATCATCACTGTTCGAAGTAACAGCTCTTCACGCTCCTTCAAACGGTTGAGCCTCAGACAACCCCACCGTGATGCTAAAGACCACCCTCAACCATTGCATATTTGCCTTATATAGACACACGTAAGAAAAGTTCGGATTATATGCTGTTCCACGGTACAAGCACCGTCAAATTAGTACATATTCAATGACAGTCGGCGCTGGGATCAGGTGTAACCGAAAGACTAAGAAACTTTGAATTAGCCTTACCTTATTTGTTTGTTACTCCTGTCAGAAAAGTAGAGGAACAACTTACACAAAGAAAAGCAGATTATCGAAAACCTTCTGCCAAGCAAGCAGAAAAGGGACATGACAGGGACCTAACCCTCTCTCGAGACGGCTCAAAGAGCACAGAGAAATTCTGGAGAATTTGTCCCCTTGTATTGCTTTCTAATGGAAATTCCTGCATGCTGAAAACACGCACATCCACAGTGACATTTAAAGAGCAGGACCGATTCACAGCCATTACAATACCCCTATTGTACACTCATCTATTCACTCTATTCTGACAGACACCAGAGCTAAAGTTCAATATCATCAAAACCAACCCACACAGACAACAACAACCCATATTTTTGGGCAGAGCTGGAGAGGGAAGGCGTGTATGCAGAATGTTTATGAAATTTGAATGACATTCCTCGGAGATACAGCTGTACAGTATGAAACCTGGGCGTTTCATATTTATCGATGGCACTCACCAGTTTATAGAGCCATGTGGGATAAGAGAGAGCGTTTTTTTTTCATTCGGAATGATTTCCTAGACTCTGAAAATTACTGATGAATTTCCAGGTACTCTTTTTTTCCCTTTCCTGGGTTGTTTTTTTTTTCTTTTTTACATAAACGTATCCCAGAGCTGTACAGCATGGTAAGAAGATTAGGGGCAGTTTTTCATTTGAAGCCACAGTTGGGAAAACAAAACAAAACAAAACCAAAAAAAAAAAAACCACCACGAGAGCGCGTCCACTAAACTCCTTGGGGCCGCCCAGCCGTGTCACAGAGACAGGCTGCCCGTGTGTGATGCTCTCTCTCTCTCTCTCTCTCTCTCTCTCTCTCTCTGAGTCAGACAGGGACACAGAGAAGTAGCAGTGGCATTCGTTTTGCAGGCTTGTTTCACATGGTCCAGGTCAGGCCTGCAATTTCAGCCTCCGCTCCGTAGGCTGCCAGAGCCAGCCCTCTCTCATTTGACCTGCTCTGCAGTAAAAGGATGTAAAAATGATTATAGGCTTCTTCTATTTTTTTTCCCTCCAACTGGCAAAGAAAAGTGGGCCGCATATAATTGGAAATCTTGTTTTATGTATTTGATTAACTGTTGCTAAGGATATCAAAAATTTCTCTGAGGGCTTTTTTTTTTGGGACCAAACCCCTCATCTTGGTTTCTGTTTCTGTGAATGATGAAATGAAATGATTGAAATGAGACTAAATATTGAAACAATATGTAGAGGAAAATGAGGATAATTTTTCATGTCTATAGTTCAAACCGAGTTACACAATTTAATTGATTTACAGTTTAAGACATAATGACTTTAAACTCCTTTTTACGAAACTTCATGATACTCTTTCTTCACAGACCATCTTCAAAAGATCTGAAACTGATTTTAAACAATGGCAAATGAACTGCACAGTTGGTATGCCGGTAATGTGCCTTTACAGCACAACTCCACGTGACCCATCCCACAAAATAAACCTCGACTGCGTTAAAATAAAGTAGATTCTTTTTGGAACGTTTGGTTTCTGAAGCCCATTTTCTTCCCCTCTTTGACCGTTTGGGGCAGGACGAGGAGGAACGAATACCTCAGAGAAGGAAAAAAAAAAAAAAAAAAAAGGTTCAGAGAGAGTGATTCCAGATTCTGCCACCAGCCTCCCATGTTAAGCCGCATTTAGGAGGAATGTGATCTGTCCTTCTCGCTATGTAAAAGTCGCGCCCCAAGCCGGCAGTAGAACGTAACACCCCCCTCGCCCCCCCACAATCCTCCACCCCCGCCAATCCCCACCCCCCAACCCATCACCCCATCCACCCATTCACTCACCAACCAGCACCTCCTCCTGTTCTCATTACCCTCCAAACAATGGGACCATAACCTTGAGAGGGGATGAGGAGTTTAGTATTCAAACCGTGACACTTGGCTCACCAGAGAGGATGTAGCCTACAGTAGAGCAAAATGTTTGCTGACATCCAGTGTTTTCAGTGGAAGTATCTGAAATTCTACCCTTTTCCAGCTGAGAAATGGGTCTTTACATGATTGACAGGGAATTATGTAGTGTGGTGGGAGGAGGCTTATCTGTGTATGGATATGTGTGTGTGTGTGTGTGTGTGTGTGTGTGTGTGTATGTTCAAGCTTCTATTAGCTTCCTGTCAGTTGATTTGACATACACCAGCATGTGAGATTGCTATAACTCATGCAGATTTCTTTTTGTGGACGCACAAAGCGCTCTGACCACAGGACGGCCCAGCAGTGGGAAATTCTGCTGCTAGACTGAGCGCCAAAAGAGATCCTCTGAAGTGTTTCCGAGAGCAGGGTGACAGTCTGACAAAAGCTCCCACAGACTCCACACAGACAGCCCTGAGAGAGGACACCAAGACTGTGAGAGGCCAAGGGAGGAGAAACAGACAGACAGACAGACAGAGAGAGAGAGGGGGGGGGGGGGGGGGGCGTTAAGGGAGGAGGGAATGAAAGACAGTGTATTATCATGTGTGAGCCTATGAATGTGGAATAGCCTAAATGTCAGAGCTGTGTAAGATGAGGATCTTTGCGCATGGATTACGCAGCATGACTCTCCCATTTGGAACGGGCCACAATGCAGCTGCCTGTCGAGCATCTCTGCCTGTCTCCCCATATTCTCCACAGGGCACAGCGAGAGAATCTCAGCACCGCACCATTCTCTTCACCCGTTACTGTCGCCATGCCAACACTCCAGAGGAGAAAACATCTCAACTGGCCACGCATCCCCATTCAGAGGAGAAAGGCCACTCAGTAGCAGCTGGGATGAGATGAGATACTAGAAATCTCTTTTGCTGGCTGTAAGGAAAAGACCAGTCTGAATATATCTGCCTGGACCACATTTCACAGATGTGATTGTTTGTTTCATTATGACCAGGTAGCATAACGGAGCATTTCACAAAGGAGTTGATAGAGAGAGAGAGAGAGAGAGAGAGAGAGAGAGTAAGAAAGAAAGAAAGAAAGAAAGGAAAAAAAGAAAGAAGGAATCCTTGAACACGACTCATCTCAGTATATTTGCTTCCCTGTCTTATAATGATAATTATGTTGACAAGTATAATTTCTCCATCTGAAGTCATTTACAGCAGTTGACAGATGAAACACACTGCTGGAACACAGAACAAACACAGACTCTCGGTGAGAAACGTGAACACAAATACAGTCTGTACCGTGGTTTAGCAGGAACATGACAGAGACAGGCAATTAAGCCCTTTAGTTCTCTTTCCCGTCAGATCCACAATGTGAACAAATTAGAGCATTACAGAAGAGGCCTGCAGCGGACAGACTGCGAAGGCTGACTCCCAGGAAAAAAAAAAAAAAAAACAACGACAGTGACTCAGCCGTACCCAGAGCTCTGGAATGTCCTCTCTGGACGCCCCAGGGGGAGGGATGCAGAAAGGCTGAGAAAGGCTTTGGAAGCAGGACATTTTTCCATTCCGCTTCATAAATGGCCGACTTCATGTCCGTATGGGAAAGGCATCCAGGCCAGTATTGACAAGCACACAGGAACAATTTTAATGTGCCAAATGATACCAGATTAAAGGAATGTGTGTGTGTGTGCGTTCATGTGTGTGTGTGAACATAAATCTAATACTCACACACACACACACACACACACACACCAAGGTATATTCTTAACAAACAGGAGCCCAGGTGTGCAATAAAATCAGCAACTGGAGAGCCTGGCAGACTCTGAGACAGACATGCTAAAATGCTCCTTTAACGACCCACCAGAGACACCAGAACAAGCAAAGAAGACCAACCTATGGTCAAGCAATTAGAGAGAAAACGTTGTTTGCTGCGCTTAGAACTCTCCAAATCCCCCTTAAATATATCATCCTACCTGGAAAAAGTGAAGCAAAACATGAGAAATTTACGCTGCTGAACAAAGAAAAGATGCAACTCTAACAAAGGCACAAACGCCCAAGATGCTCAATCCTCCCCAAAGCTTCTGAAACACGTAAATACCACACGGAAAGTCACATGACATTGTGGCTTTCCATGTGGTAAAAAAAACAAAAAAAAAAACAACAACATATCTACCGGTGGAAGGATGAAAAGAAAACGATAACGAGCAATGTGGCGGGGCATGTTTTTAAAACAGTGAAAACACAATAGACTTAATAATCTTGAAAACTCTTTCTTTAAACATACAGACCTCCACCTTGGACATTGCACGTTGTGGTGAGTCTGGATCCTCTGGAGGCTGGCCATGAGAAAACAACTCTAAAACCAAAAGTTGGCTATTACCCTCTTCAGGATTCGTTCAATCCCCTTTTTAAAGATTCTCCAATGACATTCAGAAGGGGTTAGGCCAGAAGGGGTAGCGCTCACCTGCGCGTCTTCACTAGTGAGAGAGCGGTCACGCCACGGCCATGCTTTGTCTACTGTTATGTAATCGTGATTCGAGACTTTAGCTTCAGTTCAGTCCAACTTGATTCACAGTTTCATTCAGATTTATTCAACCCGAACTTTGGAGAATACAACCAGTCTTGCCCCAGGCTAAAATACGGACGAGCAAACGAGTATTACATATCTCGGGTCAAAGCACTACTTAAAAATAAATGAATAAATAAATCAAATTTCCTGTACATTTCATGTCGTAATTGTCTTTTCTGCGTTTGTATGTGAAGGTCAATAAACCTCTGCAGGTTCATTTGAAGACATATGTAGCCGTTCCGTTTCAGCTATATATCTATGCTAACTTTTTTATAGCGTTAAACAGCTTCACTGTCAAAACCGTCTTAGCGGGCATGTGAATGCCAACTGAAAATCAATGACCGCACATTTAGCCATGATTTTCAACCTCTTCCTGTAAATCTCATTTCGAATCCTGTCCAAACATCTGTCACCACGCTGTGACTCTAAGAAATCAAGAAGAGTGGGTGCGATGACAGATGAGGATACCAACTATTTCTTTCACTTTTTTTTTTTTTTTTTTCAATTTTTCTGTCATCAATCATGTCTGGCAACTTTAAACAGTATCATTCCAGGTCCTGCAGACCCCTCCTGACAGTGGACAGAGATGAGACGCTTAAAAAGACAAAGTCAAGGCTAACTGCTTTCTGTCTGTTTTCCACGTTAACTTTTGAGCATGCTTTTCCCAAGGCCTGCAGCCTTCGAGTGGCGACTTCCTGTTTCTGTCGCCCAGTCCCTTCCATCTCCTCCTTTACAGGGCAGCCCTTGTCCAAGCGAGTGGGTTTTTCCTCTCTGGGCGGCCTTGGTTTGGGAAGGGGGGGGGTGGGGGGTGGTGGGGGGGCGAAGGGTCAACAACAGATTTTGATTGCCATTAACACAGATCATTAGGCAGTGGTTCTGTGTGGGCCAGGTAAGGTCGTGAGAACAACAGCGCTGACCGGACAATAGGAAGTTGAAGCTTGGCCCCAATGAATGGAGTTCTATCCATATGAACGCCATACAAAGGACACTGGGCTTTCAAGCTGGCTAATCCCATGAGTAAACAACCTTGTGTATTTAAAGGCATGGAATCATGCCACAAGCAATGCTACAAGCATCAAGCACCAAAAAAACAGCCTCCAAGCATTTGATAAGAAATTTAAAGGATTAAACATGTTTTCTGGGCTGATTGTCCCTTGCTCGTCAAAAAAAGAGATAAGATAGTATGGCTTTTTTTATTAGTTTTGAGCAAATTCCTCTCTGACCAAAATGAAGACAGATCAGTGTGTTAACTGGCGGTGGTGAATGCTGAAGGCAGGTGTTCAGTCTCTGTGCTGTTGTTTAAAATCTTTTCCAGCGGTGAATCCCAGAGCCTCAGAGAGATAGTGATAAATGGAGAGAGTGGATGTATGGAGGGAGCCGTGGTGTGAGGCCATTTCACAGACAGAGAGAGAGAGGTGAGGCTGGCACTCCTGATGGAAAGCATTATCTGTTGTTTCTTTGAGGCCCTCACACAAAGAGGCTGGGGTCAATAGTTCAGCAAGCCTCTGAACGCTAGAGGAGTAAACGATGCAGCATTCATCCCTAGACTCAATCAAAAGCACAAAAGCAGCACTTTCTCATTCTCTCTCTCTCTCTCTCTCTCTCTCTCTCTCATTCACATTCAGTGGCAGTGAGAGAAGCGGAGTAGGCCAGAGTGCCAGAGCATTGTCAAAGACTAGGAGTGAGGCCCTCTCCTTACTGATGAGCGATGACATGTACAAATACACACACACATTCACACCAGTCAAAAGAGGTAAATGCACACACCAGTTGAAAAAAAAACACACACACACACACACACACCCTTGTCAAAAGAGGTAAATGTACACACCAGCAAGAAAGCACACACAAACACATGCACATGTCTTCACACACACACACACACACACACACACACACACTACACTTTACAGCCTATATCACTCCTGTATCACTTTAAATGCTTATCATTATATCCTACCCAGGACTTCCCATTGACCTCTATTGTACTGCAACTAAAGAATAATATCTAGACTGTAACCATAGAAATACTTGGCACTTTTATGTTTAAACAATAACAGCCACATTTTCTAGCCTAAACAGTTTTCCCAGGAGGTGAACAACCAAATATCTGGGCCTGTTTTATATCCTTTTAGGGACATTTGGTTCAAACAATGCCACAAAAATCCAAATGTGCACAAACACACACATGCACAGCTACACAGACAAACACACACACACAGACACAGACTCAAGACACACACACAAAAAAGAAGACTTTTTGAGATCTATCTGATCTCAAACGTTGGATACAGATTAGATTATGTCCGTTTTGCTCCATTCTTAGTGAGCAGAGAAGGGCACGCACCCGGTCGTCCTAAAAATCCTCTTATCTCTTTGCAAATAGAATCCAATAAAATGCACACTCACTATCATGTAATACTTTCCTGGAGACCACAAAGTTATCCTTTGACTTAACTTTGTTTATTAAAGCACAAAGCTAGACAGTATAGGGTTGTGGGAGGGCACACTGAATTGAAATAACTTCACAAATCTCAACAGAAAATAAAATGAAAAAGACCTGACCTCAACAAGAGGGTTAGAGCCAACACTCGCAAACACCATGAAGGAGCTTTCGCACTCCAAAGTGAGTTTCTATCAGGTGAAAGGAATGTGTGTATGTACTCAGGATTGATCCACGCTAACCAGAAAGGACCGTGACCGTATAAACCCTTTCAGGCAAAGAGCTGCCGAGGACACTGCTGCTGACCCTCGGAAAAAAAAAAAAAAACACATCACTCTGACGAGCCAAAGACCATCCTTTTCTCTGAAGAACTGCAGAGACTTCCAACTTCCCATGGCAACCCTGAACTAAGATAACAGTTAGCCCCAGTTTTAACCAGACTTAGGCAATGACATCATACTAGGTTCCCAGCCAACTCTGATGTATTTGTTTTGTCTTTTTTTCCCTTTCCTTTCTTTTTTTTTTCTCTCCTCCTCTCGCTGTACAAGCACTTCCAAGGTCATGGGATCCGGTGGAAAGGGAGCAGATGTGGGAAATGAAGAGAGTGTTTCACCAGCGGGACTTTTGGCAACCACAAAACCTACACAGCTCACCTCTATACGGTCTTTTCGTGGGCCGCTGATCTAGGAGAACGGAGTGAAATATAGGACTGTGATGTCATAAACAAACTTATGGAGCTCACCATGGTAACCAAGAGAATGTTTAGTGTCGCTGAGATGAACAGAGGGCTCCCAGTTCACTTCAGCAACCTAAGAAGGCCGTCTTGCATTCGACAACCGCGGTATCGTTTAGTAAGCAGAGCGCTGTTTGCTGTTTGACCATGTGACAGTAATTAACCCCAGGGGTTTCTGAGAATGCTGAGGGGTTGATATGATACAGAAACTTCGTACATTTTTTTTTTTTGGCATCCAGATGGTAAATGATGATCATATTATCTAAAGTCTTAGATTCCATAATCTGTTCCATTCATTCGTTTCATAAGTATTCAATAACATGACAGCTATACAGGGTGAAAGCACAGTAGATACATGGCCTAACTCCACACTATTAGATTTCACGGTTTTGACGCTATCACAGTAGACTGACCTAATTCACACAGAAATTAAAAGGCACATGTAACCTCACAAAGGGAGCTTAACAAAATGATGTTAAAACCATAAATCATCAAAAACTAGCATAATGTTAAGTCAGCAATTGCGCCACATAGTATGAACGGCATCGAGAACGAAAGAGAAAAAGAAGGAGTCTGCCAACGGTCGTCTCTCAAGGTTCAGCGAGTTTAAAACAGCTGTGACAGCACAATGTCCCTAATCCATAGTCATGTCCCATGATGCTTTTCTCTCGGGTCCCTGGCGGTGTGACAGCTGGGGAAGGGATTCTATGGACACACCTGAGGTTTTGTTACACTCCCAAACCACAGGGGTGTGGGTGTTTGTATGTGTGTGCGTGTCTGTGTGTGCACGTGTGTGCGACGCCCAGGTAAACGCTGCCTTCTGGGTGTTAGAGGGCTTTGATACACATATAGGCTTATCTTCAATGCTTTTCTTTTCTTTCTCCGCTTTCTCTTTCTTTTGTCCATCATTTCTGCCGTTAAAGATTGCAAACACACACCACACACACACACACACACACACACAGAGAGACAACCATTACACTTGAAACACTTGGAACGGAGCAAGATTTTCAGCCAGTCTACATTTTTGTGTTTTTTCTTTCCATAAAATGATCAATGTGATTAGAGTAAACTTCAAACTTAAAGTTATAGCGTAGAACACAAAACATCTAGAGGCAAGTCTGCATTTGCCTGTGTGTTGCAGGGCCCTTTTTGTTTGGCTTTTGCCTGAAAACTCAATAATTCTGTGGTCTCAACGTGTCCCGAAAAACACACACGATATCTCCAGCTACGAACAATGACCAGGGTTAGGATCATAGACGTATGGGTGCGAGTCACACAAAGCCTTCGCGATAATTGCTTTGGAGTTCTGTACTCACACACCCTTTCACAAGCTGTACACCACGTTTTTTTTTCTCCTAAGAAAGACTCCCTATGGCACACTTGCATGATATAGAGCTTTACTCTCCAAACACAGCAGTTTCCACCACACTCCAGTTTCCATTGTAAATGTCAGGCCCTACCGTTCCCCGTCGTATCGTACACAACAAGTGAGCAGCGCTCCTAGTGCCTGAAGCTCATTAACAGTCATTTAATCGCTTGAGTGAAAATCAAACGGGCCTTTGCAGCCCCATTTTCTCCAATTCGCACGTTATTCGACAAAGAATAATCAATTCCGATTGTTCCCATTCGTTTGGAGTGCTGCGGGTTAAAGCACGCTTTTAAACCGACAAAAGTAGCGTCATGGGTGATTTGAGCCTGGGTCTGACTCTGAGAACCGAGAAAGGTCACATGACCAAACATTAGGAAATTAGGGTGAATTGTGTTGTCTCTGGTGGGGTTTTCTCTGAGTCACGCGGGACTTCGAAAAAGACGAGTGAAAGAGAGAATCTTCCCAGAAAGTCCTCATGTGAAGATATGCTTAGAATAACAAAGAGCGGAATGAAACAGACTAATCAAACCTGATGGGGCTCTCCAATAAACTGTGTGTGTGTGTGTGTGTGTGTGTGTGTGTGTGTGGACGATAGAGAAAGTCAGGTAGAGAGTGTTTCCAAAGCAACTCTGTAAAAACATATTTACTCAAAATCTATATTTGTCAGAAACCAAAATATCACAGGCAGGGGAAGAAAAAAAAAACAAACAAGGCTTAGAGAAGCTATGAGCATCACACTGAAAAATGAAAGGTATTTCACAATGAATGAACAGGTTATCAAAACATTACGATTGTGTTGAACCACTGGATGAGAACAAAAGTCGTTAGACGTTACTCTAGTTAACGTCATCACAGTCAAAGAATCAAAGAATATCGAGGAGTCTCAGTTGTGGCAATGAGAAATTCTCACAAATGTGTGTTGACAGCAGGGTCCAAATGTGAGAGAACAGCCTGTCTGCCTCTGTGGTTTTCAATCTCTGAGACTGGCAGAAATCAAACCAGCCTTCTGCCTGTGTATGTTTCCTCAAATTTATTTGTTTATCTGTCTGTCTGAGTCTAGCCACACACAAAGAATGACCTGTTAGGTTAAAACATCAAGCGCTCATGTATACACACACACACACACCCACATATATATATATATATATATATATATATATATGTGTGTGTGTGTGTGTGCGTGTGTGTGCATATATATTTAGTATAGTATAGTATAGCCAAAATGAAATTTATTGCACTCAAATGGCCAGTGGCGATCTGATGCAATTTACACAACAGAAATCATGACTTGAATGGTTCTTCACGCAAACCTCCTGTGGCCTGCAAAGATCTAACTGAAGCTCTGCATTCCACAGTCCCATAAATCACTGCGTTTGCTCCTCTCCAGAACTCACACCCAGGTGGCAGGGCTCCTCTCTGACCCCTCAGGGGCACTGCAAGATGAGAGCCAGTTTCCTCACTCTTCACTGGAATGACTGGGCGTTGATGGAAACTGCTAAGCCACTCAGAGCCATAATGGTGTTGATAGACCCAAGCATGGCTGTGGTATTGCAGCTGTTCTCAGCGAGTCCACTAGCTTTTCTATCTTATGTCCGCACCTGTGGCTGGGGCCTATGAAAGAAGTTACTGTGGAAGCTGCTTCCCATTTGCGAGACGCCTTCTGCAGACGGTTCATCTGTGGGCTCTGCCTCCCGTCGGCACCAGAAACCAACCGTGCCGCAAATTCACCTGACAACCACCCGCTGATGTCTGAGAGCCCACTATAAATGTCAGGCCTCTGCGCTTAGGAATGGAGGCGCCTAATTAGCATCAAACACTCCATTAAAGCCAATCAGGTTTTCAGGAAAGTTTTCTCATGAGGTGTGACTGAATTCAGAGGGCTGTCACCGTACTCTATTCAGAGGGCAGGAACCGGTGGGGGAAAGAAAGCCGACCGGAAAAACAGGCCTTCTGGGCGGTTTTTGGTTTTCCCTGACTGTTTCATGTTTCGGCAAACAGACAGCATTCATACAGAGTCCAGCATGGATTACAGCAAAAGCCAGTGTGATCCAGGGCATCAAATTTCAGCACCCACAGAGCAAAAACAACCACATTATTATGTGTAACTGTCATAACAGATAGGAGGAAAAAAAAATTAATATCCTGTCAAAACACTGCCACTGAATTTCCAATATTTTAGAAGCATTAGCATGCTGCTCAGTGAAACTTCACTGTAGACCTGTGATAAGACTTAATAGGAAATCATCAACAATTACTCATATTTTTTTTAATCACATAAACAATTTTGTTTAACTGTGCAAGCTTCATGAGTTAGACTAGCCATCATGCTGAATGAATGTGACTGTCTCTTAAAGGTATACCACCAACTGCTTTGTGACTCAAGGAAGACAAAAGTATGAAAAGCAACAGGGAATGAAACAAAGCTTTTTGTGGCAACAACCCCCCCCCCCTTCAAAACCACAGTCTGCACACACACACACACACACACACACACACCCCATCACAAAAAAATATTCCGTCTTTATCATGTTTCTTTTATTAGGACTGCAAGCTGGGTACTGGACAGATTCACCGAAAACCTACACTCTCATCCAATGAGAACAGAGCGAAGGACAGGAAAGTGATGTCATAGAAGAAGTTACATGTTTTTATACAGGATTTGAAGAATGTCCACCTCTATTTCAGATGGCTGAAGTTTAAGCTCCTCACACAATGGTTTTCCTACTTCCTGCAGAACCCTCAAAATGGCTTTTCCTTCAATAAGCATGCTCCTTGCGCACATCAAAGACAGCGAGGAATTCCATTTCCTCGGCAGTCTGGCTGCACACCAACAAATCACCTTGGCCAGTCCGGTCACAGAAAGGTACTGAGGAAACAGCCTGTACCAGTCACTCTCACAGCTGAAACAACAGCAAGACGTTGGCGCCCCCCCCCCCCCAGCTCCAACTCAATCCCAGAAACAAGGAGCTTCTCGTTCGCCCAGGGCTGAGCTAATTCACTGATTACACGCTATGCCAACACCTCACGCCAGACCAAAAAATTGCTCTGAATTCCTTCATTTCTTCACAATATTCTGTGAGAAAGGCGCAAATCAAACAGGATAAGACAAAACAACAGATCGTAACGTTCGCTTCGACGAGTTATAGAAGGGCTGTTAGCATTATGGCCCTGATACTGTGATTCCGTATTGAGATTACATTATCGTGCCAACGAAACGTGGTTTTTAAATCCTCGATAAGTTTGTCTCCAGGAGACTTTACAAGACATAACAAAACCTCACCAGTGACAGCTATAGCCTCTAGCTCTAGTGTTGGTTTTACATGCATAGCACAGATATGACTAAAAGAACTGTGTGATTTACAATGCTGCTCATACCAAATAGATTTATATGACACATTGTGTGATTTTTTTTTTCCCTTTTGCTTCAGTCCTGTTGCTGAAAATATTATATACGTTAAGCTCGCTGCCCGACAATGTCCGCAAGCTGATTTTGCGTGCGGCGACTGGCAATTCAAACAAGCCAAACAAAAGCATTTCAAATCGAAACGCTGCTTTGGCCAAGGTGTGACTCGAGATATTAACGGCAGGCCTCGAAGCCCGTTATTGACTGTGTGTATGCCCATGTTTTAGCAGCTGTTTTACGAGGTTGATATAATTGAATAGTTTCTCTATCAAAGTGCCCAAGCTGGTTAAAAAAAAAAAAAAAAAAAAAAAGAGAGAAAAAAAAGTGGGCTGAAACTCCCCGCTGGGACAAAGCTTTGAAAGAAAGGGCACTGGCTAGCCATGCACCCCAGCTTGAAGCGAACGCTACGCAGCTTTTAATGAGATCACACCAACTTCAATAACCCACGCTCCCTTTACCGGATGATTCCGCGTGCCGCGCGTTATCAACCGGCCTTTAATCACTCAGGGACTTAATAAAGATCAATGGGAGGAAAGAAAAAAAACCCCTCTCTCCTTCTCCCCTCTCAGGGTGTGTTGAAGCCTTAAGCCTATAAGGTAAGGTAATTACAGATCTTAGTTCCCTTGGTAAGACCAAACACAAGAGAAGCTCAAAACATCACAACTATGTCACTGAAAAAAGAAAAAAAAAAAACCTTGTAAATCATTCACTGGTTCAGCAGATAATGGCTGTTGGGAAAAAAAATTAGATTTTATGACTCTTTCTAGACAATGCTTGAGGACATGTTTAGATTTAACATCCAAACGCGACGGCCAGGGAGATGGAGGGGGAAGATGGCAGACGTGATGCTGGCTGTGAAGCTATAAGAAATGCGCTGACAGAGACGTCATGTCCCACGACAGAAATGATAAACTGGCTTGATTGAGGGTCATGGACTCTGGGGAGCTAATTTGACACTGGTTGCAGTCAAAGCAGTACTTGATGTTGGAGCTATTACAGAGAAAACACTGCCAGATTAGACACACTGCTAAAAGCCCATCTGGGGGGGGGGCTAACAGTCTGTCTCATTTGCCAAACAACAAGGGGGTCAAAGCCAAAGTGAATTGTTATTCCTAATAAAATACAGCCACCAACCCAGGGCATTGCTTACAGCACAAGGAGAGAAGAAAGAGGAAAAGCAGCAGCATTTCTTTCTTTCTTTCTTTCTTTCTTTCTTTCTTTCTTTCTTTTTTCAAATTTTGGCTCAAGACTCAGGACTCTAAACTGCCTGTGTCACCCCGGCCTCCTGTCATGCCAGCCTAAGAGAAAGAAAGGAAGGAAGACGAAAGAGAGAGATAAGGCGCTTTCGCACCGGAGGAACTTTTCATAGTTCTTAGAACTGTTGGAGAAAGTACCCCCTTTTTGGCGTGTTCGCACCGCAGGAACTTAGAACGATTTTAGTTCTAAGAACGCCGTTTGAGGGGCTTTTTTAGCCCCTACTCCAGGGTAGGTACTTTTGCAGCACAATAGGAACCTTGTGACGTAGGTGTACAGCCATTGGACCAGACGCAGGTATACGATGATTGCAACCGCCATTTTTAAAGATCCGTGCAAAATATAAAGTCTTAGAACGTATATCATTTAGCTTTTGATATTCATGTCTGAAAATGTCTGGAATTGTAGGAGGGGGCACATAGTTTTTATGTTTTATTTTACCGGTATTTTATATCCCCCAACAATGACCATTTTGCAACGTCCAATGTATATTTGTACATTGAAGAGGTAGCGTACACTCCGCTTCGGTAGGTGCTTGTGTGTCCGCTTGTGTGGCTGTGATCCGCATTTTAACCTAAAATAAGAATGTGTTTATCCAGCTTACAATTTTAGGGCTGCGGCGGGGAAAAAAAAACACGATGCCGCGAGCAAGGGTCAGGCACAAGCGCTATGCTAGCACCCGAAAAGTACTATGCCCATCAAATCATTCACTGCTACTGCGGTGGTAAATGCATAAATGCATTGGGAAATTATTTTCTCCACTGGACTGGGTCTATCGCCATACAGTTTTATTTTCGTTAATGAGAAGGCAGTTATAGGTTATCTAATGTGCAATCAATATTTCTGTCATTCAAATTCAATAAAACTCATTGCGTATACTGTAGTCTAGTTTGTCGATTTCTTTTGCCGCAGTAATGGTTCTTTTTTTCCCTTTGGAGGTATTTAAAAGGTCTTAAAAGTGATTAAATTTGTAATTCATAATGTGCAGCTATCCTGGTTAGTCATAAACAACAGCTCTTAGCTGCTATACCGTCGGCCGGCTTACGTCACTTCAGCGTTCGTACTGGCGGTGCGAAAGCAAACAGAAAAAAGGCCCTAGAACGAATGTAGTTCTAGGGGAAGCTCCACAGGGGGTAGTTCCTATCGAATTAGACCCTAGAACTGTTCGGTGCGAAAGCGCCTATAGAAAGAAAGAGAGAGAACCAAACTGGAATCCCCACAGGAGCACCAGGGGGCAATTACACGACTGAGCGATCAACACTCATCCAGTACTGACAACTCCATCCATTCAGAGTGAGAGAGAAGGAGAGAGAGAGAGAGAGAAAGAGAACAAGAAAGAGAGTGAGGGCTGGGTCTCATTCCTCCCACACACCACACTAATTCCCACACTGAGTGGGAGGCCGATAGAACCTCCCCAAAGGATTTCAGTCCATGGAACTATGCTAAACTTACCCAGACAAAGTCAGCATTCTCTTAACTGACTGTCAGCCAAGGAGGAGAACATTCTAGAAGGCCCGAAGGCCCACAAACACAGAAATGTTTTACGTATTCTATTTGTTCTAACTGAAAGAGTAGCAAACCTCAAGTGCTAACATATCACAGTCATTATGTGCTCTAAATCTTCCCTTCTCAGTGATGTGGGATCTGTATAAAACAAGCCCTGCAGACCAGGCCTAACCCCAGTACCAGCTCTAACAGTCCTCTCACATCCATACTGAACCAAAAAAATCCTTTACAAATTTATAAAGTAGGGCTTACCGAGTCCCACGGGTGCTCATCGATAGATATTTTAACTATGAGCAGCTGGGAGGACTTCCTCTCTGACTGTAGAAACATGAATACTGAATTATGTTGCTATGGCCTTCACATCTCAAGATCTTAAGTCTAGATCGTCGTGACCCTGTCCAGCCCTGACTCCCCACACTGCTAGAGACTGCCAAAATCGAAGTAAGCAAAATAAAGCGAGTGAAAAATGCCCAAAATCTGACTCACAATACATGGAAGACCACATAATTCAAGCGCTATTCAGTGAACACTTATGGTTGCTGGCCTGAAAAGTCCTAAATGAGTCTATGCAAGAAAAACAAGAAAGTAGACACTGAGTGTAGCATGTTTTTAAAAGACTGGACATCAAAAGATTTTTTTTTTTTTTTTTTTTTGCTTTACTTCAGGTAGAGGTGTATGCACAGTCAGCAGGGGCAGTATAGCATGGTTCAAATGAAAACTTCACGTTCACACCAAGTATGCAGACAAATGCCTGGCTTCACAACATCTGAACTGTGACCCCAAACCACTTTTGTCCAAGGTCATTCAAGACTCTGCTCCTGTTACTAAGTCGGCACAGGTTTGAATGTTTGTCGGTATTAGTGAACTGTGCTTAAAGTGTCACCCAATCCCTTATGTTTCTCTCTGTCCAATAAATCGAATTGCTGAACACGAGCGTGAACTGAGTAGCTGTGGTGGGTTTACAGGGCTATGGAAGACCGCGCGAGGAGTAGGATGTAAGGATAGACTTTAGTCCACTCAGAGCTTGCGATAAAACTTTACTTCCGGTCTGTGTTACTTCCGAATTCTTCAAGTGGTCCAACACAGGGAAAAAAAAAATCACCCAGGTTTGCTCTACTCAGACATAATAACAAATTTTATTAAATTTCTCTTTGGAAATTGAAATGGACCTGGTGTATCAGTGAATACATGCGCGCGCACACGCGTGCGTGCGCACACACACAAACACAAACAAACTTTTATCAGTAAATGTCCACATTGGGTGCACACTGGGAACCAGTATAATAATTTATGAGTGAAAAGGGCAAAAGCACATACTTCAGAAGTTGTCTTGCAGAGATGGCCGAATTAGCAGCCAATGCCCCCGGCAAGAAAAAAAAAGAAGGAAAAAAAAAGTATTTGTCAGCAGTCACCAAAGTAAAATGTCAAAGTTACGTTTCAGTGTGATAAAGTCTGAGGCGAATCTTGGCCATGAGGAACATGCTGATTTTTCAGAGTTTACTCAAGGCTCGCATAAAAACAGACCCCTCCCCCCTCCCTTTCCCAAGATCCATCTCCCCTACCCAACTACATCTGTGCAACTGCTGGCCTACCCCTACTTGCGGTCCCATTTTTTAAAGTTTAAAAGAAGTGGTCCAGGTTGAGAGAATGAGGGGCAGAGAGAGAGAGAGAGAGAGAGAGAGAGAGAGAGAGAGAAACCCAACTCATCTAATTTTACCACTGCAGAATCCACCCAACACTCTGAGTTCTGGGCCCTAAACCCACTGACATCAGTGAAGCCCGCTAAGAACTTGACCTTTTACGAGAAAGTGCTCAGATCAAAGGCTTCAAGCAACCTCTAAAACAGTATCCTGCTTCCGGAATCTTCCACCATATAAAAGCTAACTTTTAAAATGGGCATTTTTTTTTTAATTGTGGGGAGTGGTTGTGAAGAAAAGAGAGAATAAAAGAGAGAAAGAGGAGGACGAGGAGAAGGCCTAAGAGGAGGAGGAGGAGGAGGAGGAGAGAAAGAACAGAGAAGGGTTGAATTAGCGACGGCTGCTTCTGTGGGCGCGTTTTGTGATGTGGAGCTCACACAGGCTAATGACTGCGGCGTCTGGCAAAATGGCAAAGTTTCCGTGATTCCTTTCAAGCTCCTTCCAGGCCACGACCACGAATCTCATGAGGACCATATGCTGAGCTATCATACAATTATATCAGGACATTTCCATTCAACCACTTTCCACTGCATATCAGCGGGCGCTTTCCCTTAAAGAACCCCTTCAGTAGTCAATATCAGGTCATGAATAGAGAAATGCACTGGTGTGGTGGTAGTATTGTAGTCTGGACAACATCTACTTTGAGGGAGAACAAATTCAAGCTAAGCGATCTGTCTGGTTTTGTTACTTTTGTATCTAGGCTATCAAATTTGACAAGAATGACACCCGATCTGAGAAAGGTCGTGAGAAATTCAGTTGAAGTGAGTTGAGTCAATGATCCATAACCCACTTAAAGCAAACAGTTCGCATGAAATATGCACTGGCAACATCTCACTGTTTGACTGACTCCTTTCTTAACACTTTCTCTTCTTCTTCTTTTTTTTTATTTTAGTATATAGCGACTACATACTATAATATGGTTTTTTAATATGCCGGTTTCAACATGATTTTTTTTTTTTTAACATGTAAAGATATGATTAAATTTCCGTCTTAAACTACAATTTTCCCCAAACCAGACGGTGGGTTCGAGCATCATATCTGTCTAACCCCATTTGGGAGAATAATAAAATGAAACAGAAGGTGCCATGAATATTTTATAGGCAATATGTCACTATCTAGGCACAGAAAGCATTAAGGATTCTGTTGTGTGCCTGCTTTGATTAACTTGACAGGGTTTTTTTTTTTTGTTTGTTTCCCCAGAGGGGCTAATATGTTACTAACCTCATTTCAAGTCCCAAATGTGGGAACACTGATTTTAACAAACATGTAAATCTCCACAGAGAAAGATATGAACAACCATTAATCTATTTTGGAACACATTTCACAGTTCTCAAATCAACTAAAGCTGTCGAAGAATGTAATTTTTCACACCTGTGCTCTCCAAGATATTAAAAGCCTAAACACCATTACAGGCTCTACAAACGGTGACATTTCCCAGCAGGGGATGTGGTTAAATGAGAGAAACGGTTATTTATTTTTAGCTGTAGTTACGTTTCAGTCGCTCATATCATGTAGAGATGAGCAACGACAGTAATGAAAGAAATTAAGAGACACACGGGCGTCCGACATTGGCCGCGCGTGCGTTTCAGTCACCCAAGCACAGTGTGTCACAGTGTCCCACAACAGGCCAGCAGAGGCACGGCGGAGATCTTTACATCAGACGCCGACCGATCTGGTCATGCCGAACATTCCTGGATCACTGTGAGCGTCTGGGTTCAATTCCATGAGCGTCTCTGGGTTTAATTGCTCCTTCGAGGAGTGCGAGAGAAATCTGCTTTGATGTGATATATCGTATTCAGCTGAGGGTGAGGGCGGTGGATAAGGAGACTGAACACAAACGAAACTCGAAGTGATACGCTCATCGCCGTTTGTCTCCCGTCGGGCTTAGTCACAGGCACTTCAGGAGCAACAACAAGACAGAGACAGAGAAAGAGAGACAGAAGTAAATGACAGAGCCAGGAAGAGGGTGTAACATTGGTGACTGACTCATATGTGTAGAAGACATGTTCGCACAGACCCACTGAAAACAGTCCCTATAAGCAATACAGCATCAGTTACGTTAAAACAGGGTGGGAACCAATGATGAATTGTTCATTATGTCACCAGCCCCCCTCAAAACTAGACAGTGACAAGGCCCGTGGAAGTAAGCCGGGGATCTCCGGTCGAATTCCTCACACGGACCCAAAGAGCGTTTTTTTTTTTTAGTCATCCGAGGAGGCGGTTCCAGTCACAGACGAAGATGAAGGAAAAAAAAAGAACAGATGAAAGAAAAAAGAGAGAGTGGGGAAAGTGTAATCTGGCATTAAGAGTAGCTGGTGTCTGGACAAGCCAGATTCTCAGTGTATGTGTGAAGGGCGGGCTCACTTGGCAAGGGCCTGTTAGAGCGTGAACCGTAGGAAAGAACAGAGTACGAGTATCCAAACCACCCCTGAACTGGGGCAACAATCTACGGTTAATTGACTATGTCACTTACTGCTACTTAAACTAGGAGCATGTGTGTACCCGTCAATAGGCGTTGGACTGTGGACAAGAGCATTCAATCATCACAGCTCAGAAAATGACAAACGCATCTGCAGACATGAAATTAATCAACTGATGGAAAAGAGCTTCCACAAATGTGATTTGACCAAGTTTCCTCTTTTTTGGTCGATGCACTCTGAATGAATGCAAGCATATTAAAAATAATCTGTCATTCCTCTTATAAAAAGACTAATTTAGTAAATCTATATGGTGTAATCTGATACGTTGGGAGAACAGTACAGATGTAATGTTAATTTCTGTCTGTCGTAGTTACCACGGTGATTCATTCTTGTGGTCACAGTGTATATAAAACTCAACCTTGACCAAAAAAAAAAAGTTCCATCAGGTTCTCCAGGAAAAAGTTCTAAACACCTGTTCTCACACAAGCAGAGGCAGACTCAACACTATATATTACTATGAACTCTTCCACAATCTTCACCCACTTCATATTTTCATATCACAAATAACCCAACAGACTCCAGAGCAGTGCCAACACTCTATTACAACATAGTGTTGACGGCTGTCTTGGTGTATATTAGTCACAGTAACTATGAACGTACGAAATATGAGTTTTGTGTGAGAACCCATAACAGATGACATCATCAAATGAACTTAAGAGACATTGTTCTCCACATAAGGCTAATCTTTTTGAAGTAAGACGCAGTGGCTGACTAGCTGGACGGTAATCAGCACGAGTGAGGGCAGAATGAAGCAGCTTCCTGTGAGAGCAGGAAGTGGGCTGTCATCCCTCTTTTGGTAGAGAATGTGTCGTTCTTGTCTGTACATACCAGTCTCTTTTTTACTTCCCCTCCCTCCATCTCTATTCTTCTTCAGAACAGCCTTAAACATGGCGTCGCTCCTGTAGTCCACTCGTTTTCACCCTGTGAAGAAACACACACAAAATGAGTCTTCAAAACCGTCATCGCTCACAGGTAACACCAGCAGGGACCAGCAGGATGGCTTTACTGATCATGTGTATTACAATTACAATTATGGTATAATTACAACACATCCCACATTGCCAATACTACACGACTGTCCTCGTTTTCTACTTTTTCATCGTAGCTCTTGAGACAAGAAAGTGTCTAAATAAAGTTTAATGATGATGAATGTTTGTTTCGTAACTTCGGCTAGGCCGAGGGCTAAGACCTTTCCCACAGTCCTCCATGTTCTGTGGACCCTCAGTGGTGGAGCAGGGTGGAAGGAAAAGAATGCTCTAATATTTAAACAGAACAGGCATGCGCTGCTATCTTGTTATTCGGGAAAACAAGCTGTCGGATTCTCCGCATTCCACATTTAATTGATGCTGTGTGGCTGAACTTGAGCTTTGCGAGGCACTTGTCATGATAATGGTAACATTTTTGTAGCCCCCCCCCCCAAAAAAAATATGAAGATTCATTAAGTGCTAGGGTCAAATACATAAAAAATTTCCATTTCTCAATGTCATCTCTTATCGTTTTGATAGTCCACTGGTTTATGTGTTTTCAGCCTGTTTTGGTTAGGAAGAGGCCATCTATCTCAGGTCACGTGCTTCATGCACCACAGAAAAACACACACTCTGACGACGCAGTGCCACCAAGATGGCTCTTCATGCCCTTGACTCGCCCTTGTCACTGCAGGTCAATATGCGTGAGCGGGAAGAACGGCCAAGCCAGCGCCTTCCTTGACAGGCTGCTAAACCTGAATATCTGGGCACATTCACAATGGATCGTCACCTTTTGTTCTTCTTAACGTCTTTTGTCGTTTTTCGTTTACGCATGCGAGACTACTTACACTGATATTGGATATGGGTAATTTCCAAAAAATGAATACAGACGTTCAGCAAGGACCTCAAAATATACGGTGTGTGCTGCAATTCGGAACCCAGCATTCAGGGCTGTAGTGTAAACAAAGTCAAAAGAATCAAATTCAATACAACACTGCACACTCATTATTAGGCAGATATCGCCGTGTGAGTTTAGTCACATGGAGAAGATCCCTTCTCTAACATTGTGATGACTGAAATGCTGCTTAAACCCAGGATAACACTTCAGTACGGATGATAACGGTAAGCACATCAGCCTATCTCCACGTGTCTAAACCTGCTATATCCGGGGGAAGAGAGGTTTTTTTTTTTTTTTTTTGTCTGAGAGAAGTCTGGACAGTGTAAAGAATGGTGAGGACCAGGAATCCAGGAGCGAAACCCTGGTGAACTCACACCGGAGCTCTGTAGGAGGGACTCGGAGACTCCGCATATGGAGAAAAGCCAATAGGTTTGCGGCAGGGGTCGGGGGCCGTCTGAGGCTCATCGATCTCGACTCTCGGAGGAGATGGCACGCCGTGACCCCGCTCTGATCCAGGAGCGAAAAGTGTAGAAGACAGAAAACAGAGGCTTGAGGGAGAGACAGAAAGAAGGAAAAGAGGAAAAAAAAAAAATCCTGCCAGCTGCATCCTCTCTTTTCGTGAAACTCTTTGTAACATTATACACTAAACTGCCGCAGGTGAGATCTGACAATTTGACGTTTTTTTCACCCTAGGGAAAAACAAGGGGGAGGTTTCCTTAGGTGTGTTTAGTGAGCTAATTTAATTAAACCAGGCAAGAGCAACTGCACAGCCTAATTTATTAACCCAATAAAAACACGCAAAGTAATTCTACTGGTGTCAAGAACCGCAATCCTGGTCAGAACTATTTGCAAGCCTGAATTTCAAGTACATAATTCAGAATATTTTAATAAAATGTCCAAAGTTACTGAACAAAAGACACAAAAAGTGCATAATAATGAAATAATACAAACACAAAATGTACCCCAGACACAATTATTGGCACCCTTCACTAATATTTGGTCGCAGGACCTTCGGCAACAATGACAGCCTCTAAACGTTTCTTGTAACCATCTAGAAGCTTCTGCTGGTAGTTTCTGCCACTCTTCCATTGCTATGCGTTCAAGCTCTTAAGTTTGCAGGAGTCCTTTTTGCAATGGCAGATTTCAGCTCTCTCCAAAGGTTTTCAATGGGATTTAGGTCAGGACTCATTGCTGGCTTCCGTGCTGCTGGATGTGTGCTTTGGGTCGTTGTCCTGCTGAAAAACCCAAAGACCTTCGCCCTTCACACCTAGTTTTCTGACACTGGGTAACTCATATCACTCTACAATGCCTTGGAAATCTTCTGGCTTCATCATTCCTTTTTAATACGTTGAATGCCCCCAGTACCAGAGGCAGCAAAGCAACCTCACAGTGTGATAGAATCTCCGCCATGTTTTACTGCAAGTAGGGTGTTCTTTTCCTTATGGGCTTCATTTTGTCACCTGAAAACAAACTGATGCACTGCGTGCCCAGAGAGCTCTACTTTGGTTTCATCTGTTCATAGAACATTATTCCAGAAGGACTGTGGCTTATCTATGAAAGTTTTTGCATACATTGGTCTTGCCTTTTTTGCGCCTTTCTTTCTATAGTGGTGTCCTCCTTGGCCTTCGCCCATGGAGCCCTGCTTGGTTTAGTGTGCAGCGGCGTATGGTACGGGCTGAAACCACCCCCCCAGATTGCTCCAGGTCAGCCTGAAGCTCTTTACACGTCTTGTGTGGTGTTGAAACGGAGATTTGAAGATCTTTGGCGATTGTCCTTGTAACTTTTGAAATTGTTATGCTTTTTGATAACAGCGCTTCTGAGGCTCGTAGGCAGCTCTCTTGTCTTTGCCATTGTGAAAAAGAAACTGGAAACAATCAGCCCCTTTTCATGCAGTAAAACCATCATTCACTGGTTAATTCAGGTCATGTGAACACTGAAAATTAAGCACAGGTGAGTCTTATTTGTTTTTTTATATTGCTTGAGGAACTAATTTAAATTCATCAAAAGGGTGCCAATAATTGTGTCCAGCGTATGTTTTTTGTATGTCTGTATTTCTTAATTCACTATATGAAAGAATTTTTGTATTGTTGTTCAATAACTTTGGAGATTTTATGAAATATTTTGATTATACAAAATTTATTTTCTAAAGATATTCTAAATTCTGCACTTACAATGCAGGGGTGCCAATAATTCTGACCAGGACTGTATGATGCAACAAAACAAGACTCGTATGACAACAATTCCCAAAACTATTTGAGTTTACAGGCGAAAAGTTCCTGAAATAACTACCAAAGAGAGCCTTTTTTTTTTTTTTTATCTTTTCTGTTTTACACTCAGCCTCAGGGCAGCAATGTGGGGCATTTGACAAGCTCCTGAGGAGTGCATTGTCAGAAAAAAAAAAAAAAAAAAAAAAAAGTGCCACTGAGCAGAGTATTTTGTTTTATATCTGTTATGCCCATTGTCCACAATTCTGCTCAATACCCAGATGAAAGCATGCGAAGACCAAAATGACCAACGTTACATAAATACCAATCAAAGAAACACTGTCGACACGCTAGCAGACATTCTGTAAAGGAATGTGGGAAGACATCCTTTAGTGGAGGAGACGTTTTTACTGTCTAGACCTCACTTTGACACCCAGGTTCCAAAGCGCAGCAGCAACGAGCGCGGGCCAAACTAAAAGAGGCCAGGAATGTCCGAGCTGCCAGCGAACTCCTGACGGCCGTCCCCCAGAGCTCCACCGAACCAAGCCCTTCACACAACAGCAACAGTAAGAGAGTCCCAGAATCGAAAGTGGCACCTGTGAAGGCTGGTGGAGGACGGCCGGCAACCGCTGTGACAGGAGGAATTCGGCCTCCCCCTTTTTTTTTTGCACAGGGGCCAGTTTGTCCTGCAAGGGTCAGCCTCTGTCTTACAAACAGATAACAACACAATTCGGTACAAGGCACCTAAAACAAAAAAAACCCAAACAAATAAACAAAAAAACAACAACAAAACATCCCTGCTGTGGTCAAGTCAAACTAATATGGATATGCTACTTTTTTTTTTTGGCAATATCAAATTAAGGAAAAAGCAATTAAGAGAACAGAACGGTTAAAGTGTGTTGTTCCCATTTGGCAGCCCCGCTCGCATTCAAAAGTCATTTCATTTCAACAAATGGAACAAAAACAAATGGGGAAAAAAATAGCTTATATCAGTTAAAACCAAAAAAGCTAAGGCAGAAAAGTGTGATAAATGAGTCTGAGTGGTAATGGTCAGAGTTGGAGAACACAGAGAGCGAGAGCGATAAGGTTCTTGGCTGCCTCCCCTCATTTGGTGAAACTGGCAGTAACTGTCAACCTGTGGCATTTCAATTGCACTTCAAACGGACAGGAAGACAGCCAGGCTATCGATTGTTACATAAAACTTGGGGCTGGAGATTTATTTTGACATTTTCATTCAATGGATGAACCCCTGTCATTGTGCTTCAAAGGTAGAATAAAATCAATTTCTGTATTTATACATCCTTCTAAGCACTTTTGGCGTAATAAAATGAACGCTTAATATCTCACAACTCAAACAGAACAGTAAGAGCTAGCCTGCGCTGTCCCCCATAACCATGCTTTTCAGTGTTGTAATAGGGTGTAACTATTGTTTTAGCCTACATTGCATTCATGACACATTCACCAGCTGTCATGTTGTGTATAAGTATCTTTTATGCAAATACACAGCTGTTAGAGACACTATACTGATGGGATCAGTATAGTCTGTCATTACACGCTTGCGATTTGGAGAGAGGCTGAATTTTCCTTTGCAAGTCGTTTAAAGCATTAACCTTAGGTTTTCTTCCTCTCCTCATGTTGTTAAGTCAGATTAAAATACCACAGGAAAACCAGCACTTAATTCTATTGCAGCAGAAATAATAACACCACTTTATTCCACCATCGTCATCAGCAGTTTAGGGCAAACCGCTGCGGGACACTCCTGTGGGAACCAGTTCCTGGTGTTCTTCCACCGTTGGTAAAGACGCCTAGGGGGTTCTTGACTGGTTCCAAGCGATCGAACGAATGTCCCTCATAAAAGGGTAAAGACATGGGGTAAGGACAGTAATGACAGCTGTCCACATTCCGTCTCTAGTCAGAAACACTGAATGACATATGCATAAGTATAACCAGATCCACCCTGCTTGTTTTGAGTGGGCTTCTGATGTAGAACAAATGGCAAAGAATAGTTCACAATCATCAAAAGCGACTTTTCCCACGCATCTGGATTTTTTTTTTTTTTTTTTTGGCATCTGACAGGTTACCATCTTTTATTCCCATCAGAGGTCTGATTTGGAAAACTAAGACCAAAAGGAAGGGAAGACAGGAAATGCCAGGCATTCAAAGTATGCCGCTGTGCTCCGAGAGAGAAGATGTCTCCCTCAGGTGAAGTCTCGCATTTCTCAAAAAAAAAAAAAAATTAAACAGTCAAAAATCTTGACTTCAGCTTTTTTTTTTTTTTTTTTTTTGCATCCACATGTTTAAGCAACTTTAGTATTTGTTGGATTTGGTTCTGCGGATTCTAAAAAGTTCTTCCAAGATGTTTCCTTGAAATTAGCCAAAGGGCGAGTTGCTGTTTATTTTCTCTCTCGAACCACCTTACATGACAGTAAAGCTGCAACTCTTTAAAGAGACAGAAATGTGAAACACATGCAAGCTATTATGGTGCCACACATTCCTGTACCTAACCTCATTCGGGGTGAGGTGGATGCACAGTCAAGGTTAACTCTTCTCTCTACAATCCCTCAACACTTCTCACTATAAATGTGTTAGGCCAGATCACAAGGGTATAAAACCACAATTATCCCATCAGTCTGATACTCCGCCTCTCAAAAACAGCCGGAGACCAGATCCTATGGAGAGAAGTGTGGATTTTCTCATAGGAACCAAAACAGTTGCCTCAAAAACTTTGTGATGTCCACAAAAAGCCCCTACTGCCACAGTGGAGTAATCCTATGGCCTAGGGTCCATACTCCACATGTTTAAAGAGGTACATCTAAAATCACAGGAGTCTCGGAGATTAAAGAAGCCTCAAAATTAAACTCATGAGAGAGAGAGAGAGAGAGAGAGAGAGAGAGAGATCTTCTAAAAACTGCCCCCCCACCCCCCCCACCCCAACCCCGACATGTGTGCCCAAGAAGTTAATGAAATCAACATGTCTCTCTGTGAAGAACAAAGCCCCTGTGCAAACAGATCAACATCGAGAAATAGAGAAGGTTAAAAGGGTGGAAAAAATCACAGGGGCCCTCTTTAAGATATTCCCTTCAAGAGAAGAATCTCCCAGCAAAGCGCCAGGTAGTCTGAGCTGAGTTGTGTCGCACACTTTATCTCTCTCTCTCTCTCTCTCTCTCTCTCTCTCTCTGATAGGAGGTTTAGTGTGACCCGTAGCATTTATGGGATGGTGTTATCTTCCTTGTGCAGAGTCCTGAAAGAGCCTCTGGCCGTTCCAGACCACGTTAAAGAAGCTCTCTGTGGCTGAGAGAGGGATCTGTGGCATGGAAACACACTGAATGAGGAAATTCACATTTGTTCTGGGCCCCAATAAGGCAAGCTCTATTTCCCCAGACCATAAACATGTATTGTGGAGACCCCAAGGGTCACGGTGAGAGACACCCTGGGGTCTGGTGAATATGGTGTGTGTGTGTGTTTGTGTGTGTGCGAGAGAGAGACAGAGAAAGACAAAGAGAGACGGGGGGGGGGGGGGGGGGGGGGGGGGGGGGGAGTGGTGAACTGAACTGAAAACAAATGCAAACACATATTCGCATAAACATACACGGGCCTTGCATGTACAAACAGCTTCTGTTAGTTTTGTTTGCATGAAGAAAAATATGCAAATGAGCTACTTTCATTGCAGGGTTTGAATTACTATTTTTTTGGTAGGTAGTGCATACACACATTCATAAATGTGGCCTAAGTCATCAAGTATGTATGATATCATACCCAAAATGATATTATAATAGTTTAATATGCAATACCTTATGTTGCCTGACATTCATAATCTAAATGCCCTATGTCTGTCTCACGGAGATGCAGACATGCATCACTGACATCATATTCTAACATTAAAATGTTTGGGGGGGGGGGGGGGGGGGCAGCTTTGAGACACAATGCACAGGTTGACCTGGCTTTAACTGGGACTGTCCAGACAATGGCCATGTGAGAGACAGGGGCTGTATGTGAGACGGATATGGCATTGTGTGTGCCTGACTGCCTCTGGCCTTCGCCACTCACACACTTTGAACCGTCAGAATTTGGCATGGCTTTGTGAGTCTCCAGAGTCAGAACAATAGAAGGAGGGCAAACTTCAGTTTGACTTCTCCTGCAGGCAAGATTTTCCCTATTTACTCTTGTCCTGGTAACCACCAGCACTGCTGCTACTGCTTCCCCTCGGTCGTTTCTACATGAACGATTCTTACAAATCTGCTGCTGTCGCCATGACGACGCAAGAAACCGACACCAGGCGGCTGACCTTTATGCTTGAAGAGAACCAGCACCTTTTTAAACAATGGGTGGAAGAAAAAAAAAGAGAAAAGGAACACCTTCTGTGGATGTTAGATTAATTCAGGGGAAAAAAAACCAAAACAAAACAAAAAAAATGAGCAAATGCAGTTTTCTCGCCACGACTTTGTACAAGTCGGACGAACGGATGACTATTAAAATTCTGGCCCTTTCACACCTTCAGGACACGGAAAAAGAGTCGTTTGGACGGATGAGAACCCAGGGATTATAATCCTTTATCCTTAATGAAAGGGGGAGGGAGAAAAGAGTGTGAAACAATGGTGAGCCAGGGCAGAATCTCAGTCACTTTAAATGTTGTTACAGAAATGGAAGAAATGAACATGGATAAGCTATTGGGCTGCATGATCCAGTCACGCAGATATCAGCAAGTCAGAGCCCAGAGCAAGAGTGCTGTCTTCCAAAGCTAATGGGGTTATTTTGTTATTAGACTAAATACATTTATGGTGCACCTTTTGAAGCACAATCACTCAGAGAGCGAATGCAAATTTAAAGCTTGGTAAGGGGAGGGGTAAAAAAAAAGAAGATTACTTAGAAGGGGGTTATGGATGTCTTTATATATATACAGGCAATGAGAAAATAATGAAAATAACAAATTCGCAATTCATACTTTGTGACATTGTGTTTCATTTATGCTTCCTGGAGATTTTAAAACCATTTTTATCTAAAGAACAGAAAATAAAACACATACAATCTAACAGCACTAAAAATGTTTTGCCATAGACTTAACACCTTTCCTCTGCAAAAAAACCAAACAAACAACAATAAAAAAAAAACAGACACAGAAAAGAACAACAAAACAAATCAACATTAGGTCACGCTAATACCAGCAAATTATCCATATAACTCACATTTACAACCTTTTGAATATAACCCCAGTTCACCTCCAACATGCACCTTTGACAAATACACTCATTAGCATTATAAACACAATCAATACTGCAACTGAACTGACAAGGAAGACTCACAGTTTGGGTAGGAGAATTTCAAAAGAACTTTAGGCCATTTCTCTCTCACTCTCACAGAGTTAAACGAACCATAGCAAGATTAGGCTACTGTAACCTGCACACAACCGGCTATGCCAAAAAAAAAGCATCCTTAAAGAGTGAAGTCTACTTCAGTAAACATCTTTCATACTCATTTCAGTTCTGTTACTGTCTCACTGGGCACTGTGTGATGTCAACCCCTGTAACACATAACAAGACAGACACTAACTTCCAGAACAAACATCCTGCAAGTTTACTAGCAAACTCTAGCTACGAGGCCATCAAAACATGTCAACAGAATTGTAAAAAGTGTAGGGGGGGTTGGGGGGGGCACCAAAAGACCCAGAAAATGAGTGGAAGCAAGAGTCTCTTTTTGCCCATGTTAAAGCTCCTAGGCAGAGAAATAAGAGTTGAGGCATGTTTTGCAGAGCAGTCGTTACTCTGAATTTACAGTCCCACCTGGGGCAGTGGAAACTGAGTCAACCCGACATGACAGCCCAGTTTCACCTGAAGACAAAACGCTGCTCTTGTTCTCCTTCAGTAAACCTCAAACCCAAAAACATCAAGGCTGTCGTTTTCACCGCGTACACCTGACCGAACAATACGAAGCACAGTTAACATGAAAACAAGTGAAACAAAGTTTTATGACATGAGATCCGCAAAAAAAACAAAACATAAAGACTCTTCTCAGGTAGGGTTGTAAACATACTGTGTCACATTCTAAATTTATTTACCACTTTTCTGCAATAGAGAAAAGTCCCTGTCTGTACAAAAAAATAAATAAAACAGTAGACCAGTTCATCCACTGAACTCCACTCATCAAAGGTACAGCATTTGAGGCCCCTGACAAACTAGCTGTTTGATTAGTGTCAAACATTAACTGCTGGAGGGCAGAAAGTCTACCTGCATTCTCACGACACAAAACATTCATTTGGTGTTTGTTTGTTTGTTTTCTGTTCAGGAACAAGTACAACCATCTGAGTGTATCAACAGTTTTTTTTTTTTCTTTTTTCTTGGGGGGGGCTCCAGAATTCCAGAATGGAACGGAATTCTACAGTTTGCCCCCTACGGTCAAGAACACAGCAGAATGTGAGGTCATGTCTACAGGGTCCGATCGGAGTAGATAAACATGTCACAGGTGTCCAACCTAAAGAGGTCTCTGATAAGACTCTATGGGAACCACACAACATAGGTCATTGGCTTACACCACCTCTGTGAGCTTCATGAAGCAAAAACAAGTGAAAAGTTGGGAGTGTGACATGACATGTTGAAGCTAAAACAAACAGCAAATAAGGGTATGTACGTCATTCAAACCAGAGCCATCCAATTGGCTTCGTTTTAAACAAGACAAAATTTCCAGTGAATCTCTCAGACAACCATTCAGTCATAGTAGAAACCCTGAGAATTTTTCTTTTTCTCAGGAGGTTTGGACATACATTACATAAGCACCAGTTTAGATTAATGACAGCTGCTACGTAGCTAGAAACAAACTTGGCCTTAGAAAAAAAAAAAAGAGTGAAAAAAATGATTAACTGTTTTGTAAGCTATCTGTTACAAAGATATCAGTGCAGAACATGCCATTGAGAAAAGTGCTTTATGTTGAGAAAAACGCGGAACCAAAGTGTACAGGCCCAATGTATCAGAGGGTTAAAAACACAAGTAACACCCCAAACAGTTCTAATGAGATTCCTCTGTGTTTCACAGGCTGGTACAGTTCACTCTCCACATTCTAGCTGAGCATGCAGACATCAAGTCCAAAAAGTAATTCTGAACCAAAGACCAGCAGCAGAGAGCAACCCAAATCCTATTTCTGTCATTGGTTTATTTTAGCTGATGATCTGGAAAAAGAAGAATCTGGGCAGATTTAAAAGAAAAAAAATCCCTGGTGCTTAAAAAAACCGAGTCAAACGAAAAGCTGGAAATCCTAAATTAAACAAAAATGAATGGAGACAAAGCTTGAAAGAGAGAGTGACTCTTCAGCCAGGTTTCCAAACATCTGTTGGCGTCAGCTCGTGCAATAAAAATGACGGCGCATTCAGAGGCAACATGGGTGAGTGCATGTCTACTGTAATCCAAACTGGAAAGTGAACAAAGGTGATCAGCTCTACCGCAAGTACCTTGAAAGTGACATGAGCAAGTTTTGATCGGTAACAAGAGAACCTCTCCCATTCAGGGCTCCACTGTGTTCGGTTCACTTGTGTCAGAATTAGGAAGCATCAGCAGTGAGAGCTGAAAGGGTTTGGCAAGACACAAAACCCTGCTTTGTTTGAAAACACCACACTCATCGGCCGTATGCACAGCCAGCGTGATAAAAGCGTCTTTTCACAACAGGCCACACGAACCGCTTAAACTGCCATAACGCAATAAAAACGTCCATCGCTCGTGATCTACGAACTAGCTACCAAACACAAACCTTCGAGAAAAAGTCGATGACATCTCTGCTTTATTTAAAGATAAGCATCCCAGACAGGTTCGACAAGCCTGGTCTAAAAGCAACAGTTGTTTAAAGCAATTACGCTAAGATAGGTAGATGACAGTGGTATGCAAGCGTGTTAGTTTATGATGAAAAGATATCATTCCATCTTTTCCCCCCGCATCATATTAAAGAGAACAAACCAGGGTGGGGGAAGTCTTGCAGTTCAGATCAACAGCTCAAAATAACCATGTGTTGACAATACGAACATATGATTCCATTGAACTCATCCAGCTTTACGATGCATGGCATAATAGGAAACCACATAAGTAGACTGATCTGCCGTTTGACTACCGCAGAACTATGCTCGGAGCTCAAACCGCCCACAACCGTCAGGTCAGTACCCCCCATTGCTTCTCCAGAGCCCTTGAGGCTGTTAGTTTGGTGCCAGCACCTGTTACTTGCCAACTGGCTATAGACCATGGGAACTTGCCTCTCTGCTATGACTACAAACTCCGTGGGCTGTCTTTAAGGTAAAAAAAAACTGACTTAAATGGTACTTGGAAGAATAACGTGAGCCTCGAGTATAAAACGCAAGAGAATATGAAAGTAAAAAGAAACTGGGTTAATTACAGCCTTTAAGATCTTATGGGTATTACCAAAAGGTCAATAAGTGTGTCCAGTAAAACCGACGATGTTTGCAAACGGGAAAATGCAACAACGTGGTGAAGTGATTTGCTCGACTATGACCATTAACATTAACACTGACTACTCTAAGACTCTAAGAGCACCATCCCACACATGGGTATACCCACACTCTGACACACACACACACACACACACACACACACACACAGCATGAGAAATGACCTGAGTTCACCCTAGATTTCATCGACTCTGCTGATCAAAATGGGATTTGACGTCTCAGCATGAAGAACTTTTACAAGAGACTTAAAGTAGCTTTTCTGGGAGTTCTTGGTATCTCCAGAGCACTCTTACTTTGCTTTGAGTGCTGGCTAGATATCACAAGGGAGAGGAGTGTCATATGTCAACACACAACAAGCTGTAATGACTCAGCTGTACATGGTGAGTAAGGACATGAAGTGGGCTTGGTCCGAGTTTTTAAAACCACCGCAACTGTTTTAAGTCTTACAGCGAAGTGGTCAAACGTTTTCTGCTCAACCGTTCAAAATTACTGCATCCGAACCACACGACTTCAAGAACAGTGAACTGGCATTCAGCGCTAAGGCATTCTATATCAGGCAGTTGCAAAATTAACACGTGACAATAACGAAAATCTAATAAAACGTATGATTAAGATGCCGGAGCAGGAAGGTGTTTTTCGCCACAATAACCATCCTAAATCAAAGCTGTCTATGAAGTCTTTAAACTACAAAATTATATTAGCAAAGCAGACATGGGACCCGCAAAAGATTTCAATTTAACTGTCAAGTGTCACGAAATGGTTAACTAACTTATCAAGCGCCTAAAAGTTTTGAATGGTATAAATCAAAGTATGTAAACATACATGTCTTAAGTCCGTAATGATATTCATATCAAACAACATTTAAACCGCATGACTGCCTCATTGTCACTAGAAGAACATGTTCCGACATATTTCGTTTGTGACCCACCTTTTCACATCATGGATTAGGTTAGGTTGCCACGGTACAAACTACAGAAAAGTATCAACTTCTTTATCCAGATCTAGGAATTAACATGTGATACACATTACTGAGCTAATCCTATCTGTAAATGAGCACTCTTTAAAAAGACGTTTGAAATACCTTTTTATGTCATGTATAATCCGGTGGAAAAAGTTTCCTCGGCGTTTATCTCCGCATGAATCCTCAGACAGTCCAAAGGAACGCCGGGCTCCTCCCTCTCCTCACCAGCTCTATGAGGTCATATGTAGGAGCGCGCACACTGCTCCGCGAGATATTTCTCATAACAGGGAAAAACTTCACTATGTTGACTGTGCAAGGTTTGAGCAGTTTTCCTACTGTAAGTGATCTGGACAACTGTATCTACCCTCTGCTTTTCAGTTAACCAATGTGACCTCGTTTTTTCCGGCTTCAGAGCCAATGAAAGAATTTCAGGGGGAAACTGGTGCTCTCAACACTTTACAGTACAATTTAAAAGTTATATTAATGTGGGTTTGGTCACTGCAGACGTTATCCATCTAATCAAAGAATTTGATTAGACAATTTGTATAACGTCGAAGGTTTTTTTTTTTTTTCAGTCGGTTAATTGCATTTGACATAGCCGCCTTTCTTTTAAATACGACGAATGTCGCCGTGTTAAAGGAAGAATTCACAGTCTAACGACACTCTAATATTGATGTGATGCGATAACTGCTCCTTAAACCACAACGACGGAACTAAAGTGAATGGACCATTCAGTCAGTGACATCCCGTTGACTGGGCAAAACAATCAACACTCAGTCATTGTCTAGTATAAGTGGCACCCCACCTCTGGCCCGACGGTGCTTGTACGAGACTTTCATCTCTCTTTTATCCTGATGGAGCCTCTCAACTCTTGTTGTTGAAGTTATGCGCGCTGATATTAAATGTTTGATGTTTTGACCCTTTCGGTTACAGAGCAGCCTACATTCATTGCATTCTGCTGGGCTGCGTAGGGAGATTAACTCGTATGAGGCTTTAATTACAGACCCTAATATGGAGACAGATGCTGAGTTGAAAGCAGATGTCCTGCACATGTTTGCAGTGAGAACATAAAAAGTTCAAATCAAAGTGTGTCCGCCGTGTCGGTATGCGGTGACTATAGCGACACCCTGAGGATGAAAAGGCTCATAGCAAACGTTGTTTAAAAAAATCACTGGTCTATCCACTTCATTTGGGCTAAGATTAATGTTCCACGACAGGACCGTAACATTTATCAGTCATTTTGGCAGGACAGCATGCATAGACACACAGGAACTTATCTGAATTTTGTCTCTCTACTTTTCTGCCAGTTCTTTTAAATCTGAAGAAGTGTAGAGAAAGCAAGTATGGGTGATTTTTTACATGTAGCTTATTTATTGTATTTGAATGATCGCCTGTGTCCCAGTACACTTCAGTGCGCCCTCCCATTTTGACCTTGCCTCCTTGACCATCCATCTTACCTGACAGCATAAGAGAAACTCTGATACATTTCCAAGACACTAATGTGATGTCTGTGTGGTTTTTCTATATAACATTTAGCCCATAACATCATTTTTAGTAGCTTCAGCAGAAAGGACACAGGATAAAAGAGCCATAACAAAGTACTGGAACGAGGCACAATCATGTCAATACTCAATACTGCATAGGAGACCACCAACCGGTGCAGTTATTAGAGACCTAGAGCTTTCATACATATAAACTTCTGGGATCTGTTCGGTGACAAGCAACTATTAAGTATTAAGTGTCTAAGTGATAATCCCAGTGTCATGTGTGAGCAGGCTGAGAACACCCACACACACACCTGTTCAAAAACAGTTCTCAGAGCGGCATCTAATGGCTTTCATCCAAGTCTGACAGTTGTTCTTGTCTCTGAATCTCCTCATTATATTTCTAGAGTAGCGCTCTGCGTCGGCTGGCAGCTGCGGGGTGAAGCCGATCTGTTTTGGTAGATGGATTCTCACACGAAGGATTTTCTTAACAAACGCAAAATACATAATGTAACAGACGCACAGATCAAAAGGAGATCCTACATGTCATCCATGCAAACAGATTGTGTCTTCTGATATGGGTTCAGGTTCTTTAACAAAGGTATATGGTCTTCCTTAAGTCCTCTAGAAGTGCTCTGCTCATCCTTTGTATCTCGGTCACTCTTTAAAAATCCTTTGCTGCCCATCCGTCTTAGTGTATACAAATATTGTTTAACACTGCACAGGCATTGGAATGAGTTGGGGATTGTTTGATGTAGTTTTTGGGAAGATTTAATTAAAGTGGTTGGGATCAGTACCTTACAGTGTGGAAATGAATACTACATCATGAGCATAAGATTATCTAATGTCTTTCTCATCTTATGATGATCAATCATTTTATAATATTTGTTGTTCATGGAGACTCAGTGTGTGTATGTCTAAGCTGGGGATTTTTGCAGTAATTGAATGAATGAATGATTACTCAGGTAAAATTGTTCAGACCCTCTAAACAAAAGTCCGGGACGTTGCGAGGTGGCCCGCCTTTGAATAGCGGATGTCAATTCACCCCACAAAGCTCTCCATCCTTTGTCTGTTTGCCCTTCATATGCGGGTAACCAACTTGGCCCCTTCCCTCAGACTGGAGAAAGAGAAAGAAAAGCCAAATTCTTCTTCACATCGTCTACGCTACTGTTGTCACTGTGCTGGCGGATCTCTCAGATTTATCAGTCAGTATTTGAATGAAATATCACATCACAGATCAGAAAGTTGGGTCCTATGCAGATACTCTTCAATGACTCTCTCTCTCTCTCTCTCTCTCTCTCTCTCTCTCTTCTCTTTTGGTGAGAGAATAATAACAACAAATAAAGTTTTATTTACAGATGTTGTATTAAATATGATTTCTTGTTCATTCAGATTTGACACGTAGACCACAAGAGTTCAAGGGTCAAAGCCCTGCAACAAGCATCTAATCCAGGTCTCAGCCACAGGGCAAGCTAGCTGTCTGTCAGTCATTTTCCTCTTTCACAGTGTAGGTTTTAGCTCAGATATTTGTCTAGGTATTCACAAAGAAAACAACTCGACTCGCTGTTAGTGGTAAACGAGTCTGCTTCGAAAGGAAGTTAAAGTACGGCAAAGATTCACAGACTCTGCTTTCAAAAGCCCGGTTGTCTAAGATGGACACATATCTTCCCTTCTACAGGAAATTCTTGAATGAAAAGTGGACAAATTTGCTTTGACTTGTGTATATCGGACTTGCAGTTATTGTTCATGTAGTCAGTCTTGGCCTTTACCTGTGAAATGAATACCAGACATGTATTCTACCAAACCTAAGCTGCATGTGTCTGAGCCTTCTGTCTTGTGATTTTCATTAGCGGCCACCTGTGAGTGACAGGTAAGTGTTGGTTAGCACCTGTAGCTAAGAAAGTGTGAAAAAGTTATGATGTAACTTAATAACTTGCTTACTGACATGTTTGGTGCCGTTTTCAGATGTTTTCTTTTATTCAGTGTACCAGATCACTTTCAGAGTCTGCTAAGTAGTTATGTCAATATCAAGCAAAATACGATCCTTTTTTTGGAGTGATTTTACCTAAAACAAATGAGAAGAAGAAACTTTCTTGTAGGGGATGAATGAATAGATAATTGTAAGAAACTGTCCAGCTTCATGCAGAATATGTAGGATTAGGTATCATTGAATACTACTGTCATGGAGTGTAAGGCTACTTTTGAAGCAATGCTTATCTGTTCTGTCTACAAAACAGCACTGACATGGTTTATAAGAGAATTAAGTTTCATCCACTTTGGAATTAATGAATTCTTTACATATGCTACGTATTTTTGCAGCTATAATATTAATGGCAAGATTGACAGATTAAAGGTCTTCCATTGCTCCTATTACCAACTGAATTATTTTTTTATCAATCTACTTATTTTAAAATGAAACAAAACAAGTACCTTCATTATGACTGGTTTTCAAATTTCATGTAGTGGTAAAATCATGGAATATCAAGCCCTTGTTTTGTCATTTGCCCCTCTACCTCTGCCCCCTTCCCCCTCCCTTACTCTTCCCCTAAGTTGGGACTTGAAGAACTGTTCCATTCACTGCCCTTTTCCAAATGCATGCACACAACAGGGATTCTTTTGTGAGGACAGCATCAGAGAGTCCTAAGTATGCAGTGTACTCTCCCCTCCCCCGCCTCTCTAACACCCCATAAAGTTAAAAGATAACATGAGATACTAGGATATCAAGAGCTGTGAAGGCCAGAAGCATTTTTATGGTAAACCAAGTTTATTTACATGATAACTTTATTTAAGTAGACAGACATGAGCTGGTATTGTTTAATAAAGTGCTGTTTTGATGTGTATGGAAAGTTGAAAATGTTGGAAGAATTTTTGAAATGGCATCAAGTGTCAACAGCGCCATCTAGTGTAGATTCAATGAAACAACACAATCACCAAGTCTGCTGGAAAAAGGAGTTTTACTAAGTGTTGTAAAAATACCTCCACCAAAGAACAAAGACGAAAACATCTATAATTTAAAATAAAGCAAAGCATAATTACCAGTAATGTCATGCATATTTATTTGAGTGCTAAACAACTGCTAAGCTACCACACATTCATTTGACAAGTTAGGTCATTCTGCTACACAAATGCCCACTGTGTATTCACAATTCACTCTGGGTTATTCAATGGCTCATACGTGCACTAAAAAAATACAGGCAAACACACACATTAATGGCTAGCTTAGCGTGTTGCAATAGTATATCTAAGCAGTACAGCCTCGCTCAAAAAGACGCAAGGTTAGAAAATTGCAAAGTAGCTTGAACAGATGTATTAATGGAAAGCAAACATTAAAGGTGTTTTTTCCTTTTTTTTTTTTAGCTACTTGTGTAAGTTCACCAGCGCGTGTGATATGCCTTCAAACACATTTCCTGTTTATCTTACACAGATGGCTACCCACAGTCCTCCTGGCTCTGTCATGGCAACCACGTCAGCTCAACATTTGCGTGGCTGCTGGATGAAGAAGGTCCGCGGGGCGTGCGGCTTCTCCACCGAGGGCCGGACGCTGCTGTGCCGGACGCTCACGGGAGTTTCCGGAAAGTCGTGGCCAAGCTGCAGTTCAAAATTAAAAAGGGTTATTCCTACAGTCTCATCTCAAAAGCGGGATTAATTTAAACATCAGCAGATCCACTGCATGTAGCACAGCTGAACTTGACAACTTTTGATCTAGGCTGGTCGGTAATCATGTTTATATCACACCAGTGAGATAATTTGCCCAAATGACGTTCAGCTACTGTGTCGTTACACTGAACATCAATTCTTTCATCAAGACAAAAAGGGTATTTTAAAAAGGTACTAAATAACAGTACCCTGGTAGGCCCAACAATCCCTCCGGCTTTGTTACAGCCTCATGGACTCAGTCACTGGAACCTTCCACAAGGTGGAGGACATGAAATACATTCTAACCTTTTCAAGGGGTCCTGCCATCAGAACACTGACTTGCTGCATTCTGCTAGAGGTAGCCAGAGACCTAAGAAAACAGATTCCACACAATGAACATCAATGACACAGTTCAACAAAATACGACTGATTACGATACTTCAGATAACATGATTTTTAAAAGGCACTTTATGAAATGTGCAGACTCCCATTTCTCCTCTCCCATGACTTTTTTGCTCAAGTAGTCTCAGTGGTAGCAGAGATGGTGCCAGTAACCATAGCTGTAGTAGTAAGCACTGAAACTTTCAGGGCACCTTTTCAAACAAGGATTAAGCCTAGTTCCGGACGTAAAACTGTGTTTTTGAACATAGAGTCCATACACAAAGTGAACTAGTCTCGATGCTAGCCTCTGAAAAAATGAACCCTTTAAATGTTCAGCTGACGTACTTGGGTTTGTCCTGTCTTTTCGCGTCTTTGTCAGGAGTTCCATTCTCTTCACTGCTTTTTTTCACCACCCGTTTCCTGCCGGCCTTCACTGTTGAGAGTCGGAAAACACACAGGGTTCTGCATTTACAAAAAATATACACTCACATGACAGCAGGGTGCTAAGTGAACAAAACTTTAAAGTACTTCAGCTGTCCCCACAGACTGGCCATTGACCATCACAAATAAACATGATTTGTTTAGGATATTACAGTCCATTCAGGTACACTTCTAAATTTAAATAGGAAAGGATAAAAAGACAGATGTTGTCCCCCGACGCCTATCAGTCCTGTAATGGAGAATGAAGCGTTACGGTGTGCGAACTACCACACACATTTAACTGTTCTCAAAAGCCCAGGGCAAGGGGAATTCCAACACTGGCACCGAAAATTGGGTCATCCAGTCAATCGAATGATTCGTTTTTAGGCTCACTTTAAAAAAAAAAAAAAATGGTATCCCAGAACACAAACCAGTTAAATAGTCCAGCTGTGTTTTAGTTTAGTGCAGTCCCACAAGGACATATGTGAATTTGCACAGCTCACCTGCTCATTACTAAACTGAAATCTGTGTTTTGGACTGAACTTGAAGAGTTAAGTAACAAATAGTGTTTGAGAGAGGTGGGTGTGTCGGAATGCTCCAGTTCCTTTCAGTCTTGAAAAGCATAGCTAAGATCAGTTTTCCCAACCTTTCTCCAAAACACATACCGTTATTAGTGAAATAGTTCAATTTGCCACTTCCTACCTAAAAGTGAAACATCACCGTCGAAGTAAAATCTGATTAAGCTCCAAGAGGGAGGATGCAGGTGTCACTTGTTTTGAAATATCTGGGTTTTATCCATGTTTTTAGAGTTTCTTTAACTGTGGAAAGATACGGGTCTATTTTCCCTAACACAGTTACGACAATAAAAGCTGATCTGACATGATTAATCAAGCAGTCGTAGCGTCTTCAGTCATGCAAGACAACGCTGAAAGGAAATTGTTACTTTTAGAACAAGGAAATTCAACGGGGTTTTGAAACGAGCGTTCCGCCGCCGCCGAAATATTAGGTCATAATTAAAAGAAATTAATATTTAACAAATGTATATGATCCTGTTTAGAATATTTAAATGATAACACTAAGCCTCAGCAACAAACTTCGCTCGCTTTATTCACAGGCAGTGAGTTACACGTACACGGACACAACATGTACGCCTGGCTTCTCAGTTGGAATCGAAAAAGTGAGCGAATGATTTCTGCAAGACAAGTGCAAGAATAAACAGGCTTTCAAAAATCATTCAGAGAAATGTTTTGATTTAGTAATTTAGTAGATTTATCGGAGCCATAAGTTACCTCTGCCATATTATACGAAGGCCAATTTGAGCGAGCTTGCAGTTGTTTTGGACAAGGACAAAATGTTCACTAACAACATTCAGACGTTTCCTTCTCTAAATTTCACATCAAATTGCATCTTTCAAATTTGTAATGCAACTATATTAAGTGTATCGACCAGAGCCAAATTTTAACAAAAGAACAGTCGAATATAACTGTTCTAAAAATAACAAATAACCCATCATTTTAAATTCATCAAACCTGCAGGAGGATGGCCAGCTTTCAAATTAAGATTATCTCTCATTCCAGTTTTGGACTGTTGCACCATCTTCGACTTCTTTTCTACAAAAAACAAGAGTACAAAGTGTGCCACAACGCTCGCTCAGGTTGTTTTTATAACTCGCTCTTCAAACACGTGACGTGGTGCATAGCTTGCACAGGAAGTGCTAAGCATCAATTCATAGAGCATCCACTGACCATATAGTAGTATGCATAGAAAGGGCGGAGATATACCACGTAAAGGGCCCAGATACAGCTCTTTAGTGAGTCCATCACCATGCTATACTGATCGTCAGATTTGCACAAAAATATCAACCCTTTACATGAAAACCACAAACGGGGAGCTTTGGAAGGTCCCACAAAGGGGAGTTCGACTCACGTGGTGTTGTGTTGCCCACGCAATCCCCTCACCCCCGTCAAAACTAGTGTTTTGTTCAGATCTACTTTGCTTTCAGTTCTTCCCTGCAAATATGCAAAGTGGCAATCTTGATTTTCTAAACAAAAATTGACACGTGTTATGTAAATACCTCTGTCCTATCCACAATATCTTTAGGTTTCTAGGTCCCTTTAGATAAACGTAACCTAAAAAGATAAAATGGGTTACGGTGGCGCCCCTCACCCCATCCCGTCTCTTTCATCTACCCTTTCACAAACACACTCTTTTTTTTTCCACTGAAACCTTGGAAAATAGTTAGGGAACAGAGTAGAGTTCTCAAGTGCATGGTACATTTTCCCCTAAGGCACACAGGTCTGGGCATGTGACTGAGGAAAAACACTCACCGTGTTTTGACATAGGACAGAACTAATTAATATGAGTTCCTCTAAAAGACAACATGCTATACATGCAGTTAATGAGGCATTCATAATGCTTAGAATCGCTCTCAGGTTAAAGACATAACAGCAAAGACACTGGGATCCCTGATAAATTACAGGACTGCTTCTGCCTTCAGCCCTACAACAGGGACTGTGCCGAGTCCACTGGCAGGTGTCTGCTCTCTGTGCGTACACTCATGCAGCAGTCTGGGGTAGCAGTCTGGGATACAGCCAAACTAGATGGTAAAAAGCAGTTTGACGGACCCGGAGAATTCCCTCGCTTAGACCTCTCTGACGGCCTGGATCTCTGTTAAGAACACGCTTAGCTGAGGAGAATAATAAGCTGTGTAGGAGGACCTAGCCATAGATCTACTTGTAAGGTTTAGTCTGACGTCTTCATACAACCTAAATGAATTGGATTTTTCTCTATCTTGCAACAGAACCTTATTGTTGTAAAGGTATCTACATGTTTGTATGTGTGTATCTGCATTGATAAGTATTTTGTCACAGGACTATTAGTTTTATATCATTACTTTTTTTTTCTTTTTTTCCTTCTGTTTAGGTGGAAAGGTGCTCAAATACTGTATGGTGTTTGTGTCACTCAGTCAAAACAACAACAACAACAACAACATCAACACATATGTTGATACAAAATTAAAAGAAATTTCAGGAAAAGGGATTTTTAAATACATTTACAGGAATCAAGAGGGAACATTAGATATCCTGTGCATATACTGTGCCGGTTTGATCACATACGTAGAGATAACCTTATGTGACTCAAAAAAGAGAGATTCTGACAAGTTAAGTTTGAGTTCTGCCTTCACGCAAAAACTTCAGCTTCTGATGTTTCCAACATTTAGTTTGTAATTTGCGATTAGTGTCTTGACTGTTGCTGTTTTCATGTAAGGTAACTGGTTAGCTAACAGCAGGTATCACTTAGTAAAGCTGAAACTAGCCTGAAAGAAATATCACCTGGACATAATAACCATAAATGACCTCAGTGTAGAAGTATTCTCAGTGTAGTTCCATAGCTGTATTATATTTGAGTTAACAGCCATATACAGGATGCAGAACAATAATAAAAAAAGACCATGGGACAGAGAATGTCGAAGTGGATATATGCAAAATAGCTGCAACTGTTCTGAACTGCCATTAGATGGAGATGTTTTTACCGAAACATACTTGAAATGGCAAAAAAAAAAAAAAAGAAGGAAAAAAAAGGAAATTTCCTAACCCTTTTCAACCTTGCTCAGGTAGGTAGGCCACGTTACAGTGGAATGTCTTTAACTGATGAACATTGTTATTTGAACACAGTCTACTTATCTAGGTCAGGGCTGTACAACTTAGGTGCCAGAGTTCATACCCCCTGCTGTATGTTGTTGTTACAGATCACTGCATATCTCTAATTGGCTGAAAAATGTAAACATAAGTAAAAGTCAGCGTCTGTGTGGTCAAAAAGCAACACCCTTCACATATGTTCAGCTGAAATACAGCCTTATCTGGGAGGTGATATGTGAACCGTCTTCTTTTTCCATTAAATATACAGCAAAAGAAGAAGGTTCAACACTCCATGACTGCAGCTCCTGGCAAAAATGACATCATAATGACCAAGAAACACCCACAGCCAATCACAGATAGAGTTATTGTAAAGCACCAATCAGGACTATGGCTTACAAAAGTCTGCTATAAAGAGAATTTCAGCATAAATATGAATTTGTACAGAACAGGGTGTCTAAAACAGAAAAGACAAGAAAACGTGTGCCCCTGGGCAAGATGAGAAGGGGTGAGTGAGGCCATGGAGAGGACAAGCCAACTCTAAATCAGTCATCTCCAGCTCCAAAGACAGAATCCATGCGTATAATAACAATTGTCTGAGGCCTTCTCAAAGGAGAGAGAAATAACTGAAATGGTTAGTGGTTAACTTTGAAAATACCAATCAAATCTCAAGAACAACTGACCACAAGGCATTTTGGTGATTCTGAGACTGAGTGGAAGAGGATTCTACGGTTGGGCCTTTTCGGCTTTAAGGCTAAACAAGCCTTGGTGAGAAAACATACCACTGCATGCATTCCTGAGAATACCAGCTTTCCCACGGTAGGTACCACTTTATGTCAGTGGGTTGCTGTGCGAGGGCTAAGATCAGTGGTATCTTTAAAAATGGGTGGAGTAAAGTTTGGATTGGGACAGTTCTTATCCAAATGGTTATTCTGTGTTTAATATTTGTCACAAAATTAGGATTATCTGTAGATTTCTTTTTTTTTTTTTTCCCCACTCTGACATCACACAAAAAGTATTTTGTGTCAGTCAGTGTAATAAGGATCCGATCAATAGTATTGTGATACCGTATTACAACACATGAAAACGGAGCTCAGTGCTAGGCCCCCGAACACTTCTGATAGCCACTGTACTCTCCTATTGGAGGGTCAGGAGGAGAAAGTCTGGACTGAACAAAGAGGACTGAAACGTGCAGAGGAAATGTCGGTGAAAGAAAAGGAACGAAAGACGGTACATCAGCGAAGTCACAAAAACATACGTCACCACGCGATTGTTTTTCTTAAAAAACAAGAGTGAAATTTTATTATTTCAGACTGTTATGATGTTGTCAATGCCCTTGTCTCCCTTAAGTGTCTCCATATATTTATATATCTCTATAGATTTGACATGGCACAGACGTATACCAGAAGGGCATTAACAGGTGTCCTTTCACTCTATTTACAATAAAATGAAGAAAATGTACAAGACTCAATGGCATTCACAATCTTGACAACAAGAACGAATACAGTTTTGTTCCCTCTGTACAAACTAATATCATTAGATATTTATTTTCATCATTATTATCATCCTCTTTTTTTTTTTTAACTGTTTTTATTTATTTATTTTTTTTTATAGATACAAACTCATGATCGGTTCTGTTGACTTGCTCGTTCTCTGACCTGAATTCTCTAACGTAAACCTTTCTTCACATCACTCACACCTTCTCTGTGCTATCTTACCTAAACTCTTTCCAAATAGAAAAAAAACGAAACAAAACAAAACCAAAATAAAAAAAACGAAACTAACATCTACACCGAGCAGAGAGCTGCTCCACTGACTGTTTTTTCCAGTACGTTCATGCTACAACAGCCGCAGTGCATCACCGTTCCTTTCAGATTAAAGACACATTCCTTTGCATTCCTTCTTTGGCTCAACATTCCAATTCATCCGTCTGTCCCAAACATTCCGGAACTTTTCTTTGTTTAAAAAAAAAGCAAAAACAAAAAACGAAAGGAAAAAAAAACAAAACAAAAACAAAACAAACGAATGAAAATTTTTTGTGGAGGTTTTAGGTTTCTCTCCACGAGCAGGTGACCCTATACCCAGGAGTCCGGCGAGCCTGGGTACTGCTCGGCCCGGTAGGAGGGCCTACGCGTGGTGGAGTAGAAGTCCACGTAGTTGGTGGTGCTTTTGAGTCCGTGCGTCTGCGAAGGGTAGTCCACGTTGGACGAGAAGTGGACGGCGTCCTCCATGTAGGGGTCGTCGTAACCGTGGGGGGACTGCAGGTACATCCTGTACGTGTCGTAGTTCCTCCTGCCCGTCTCGTCGGCATAGTAAACCTGCTGCTGGAAAACACACAGACGGAGCATTCAGGCACTCTGCAGGGTTCCCACGTCTCAGAGGTTACAGATCTAAGATAAGGTCTAAGAGTTCTGATCAAGATGATCGTGTGTGTGTGTGTGTAAAACAAGGAGAACTATGGGTACCGGGTACAATATCCAGTATTAAATGAACTCTAATAAGAGTGTTTATATTGCCCGCACGAGTGATAACATGCTTTTATAGTGTTGACATGAAACAACACTCAAAAGAGTACATTTAATTACAAAAGCAAAGAGAAGCAGCACCTCTCTGTAAAGAAACACCACTCCCAAGTTGGCTCTGCATAGAGTTATACCGGGTGCTTTACTGAGACAATATTATTTCCTCTGCACACAGAACAGTGTGAATCTTTAACGGAACAGCTCTTCTTTCCCGTTCTCCTCTTTCGCGTTCTGGTCTTTCTCGTGCGAACGAGTGCGGAGGGACACGCCACATGCTCTGACCGGTACTTGATTTAAGCCTGGCTCATCTCTACGACAGCAGTCACATCCAATCAGACTCAGACAAAAGCGGACCGCCTCCGCCCCACACCATCCATCCATCCACCCTAGACCCCGCCCCTGTCAGCCCACGTCAATGCAATGCGGTGAGAGACACAGACACTCTGGCAAACTAGGCTTCTAAGTCAGGATTTATCAGGCTCAATTTCCACTGAAGCAAAAAAACATTTGAGTTATTCATAACTACAGAGACATTAATACATATCTAACACAGCAGCAAACAGAGACAGTCCATTCTATAGACGTTGGCATGTGATATAAATATATATATCTTGACAGGATTTACTTCAGTGCTGCTGAAGTCATTATAATCCTCTCAAATACTGTTATGTGAAAAATGGCAAAAAAAGAAAAAAAAAATCCTGTTACAGTGAGCTTAATGTTACATCACACTTCTTGACAATGCTGCACAATAAAAGGGAAAGCCAGTGTGTCAGTGCTGCTTTGCAGCCTGTTGTCTTATGCTGTTTGTCCTATTCTTTCGAATTTTCTTAAACTGTAAGGCTATCTATAGCACCATCTACTGTACCTTTACTTCCGCTGTACTGATATCACTAGTGCATCTGTACTGTTCGTTTGTCCGTGCCATACCTGTGTTCGCCTGGACTCCTCTCTCGAAGGTGAGGAATAGGACCCGATAAAAAACGGCGATGTTTTTGTAGACCCTGGAAAACACAAATTAAACACAAGAGCAAAGTCAGTTGCGATGGCGAAAGCCTATTTTGACGTGCGGCGTCTTTGCGAGCATAAAACAAACAACCGCAGATATTTCCCTGAGAATGTGATTTCAGATGGGCGGTGACAGAGAGGGCAAAACTAAACGAGTGCGCCGTCGTGTTTGGAGAAGCCGCGGGCTGAGGTTTTCCTTGGCATTGGTAGACTGGTGTGAGGAACGTTCTGGCGCATTTTTTTTGACACTGAGAGATCACTCGCTAAAATACGACTGACTTTGTAGGTCAGGCATTGTTTACACAACTCTCACGCTGCCGGGAGACGGGCCTCTCTCCTTCTCGTCTTATTTATCATTTCTCTTTTTCCCTCAGCCAAACTCTCAGACTCTAACTCAACAAGCCTACGGTTCTCCCCCCTGCTCCGCCCTACTTGACTGATGTTTTATCATTATTTTAGTCTACAAGTTTTCTGCTCTCTCATTCACTCACTAACACGAAAACTCTTGTTTTCCTTTTCTCTTTTCCCGTCTTGCGCTCGTCTGGCTAACAGCTCTGTGTGCTAGTCGTTACGGGTCAGAAACAAACGCCACTGTTGTGGTGTGAATGACCCACAGGGAACAATGCCACTAGTCTAGCTGCCACCGTCCTGCAGGTCCACTACACAACAACAAAAGACCTTCTCCAACTGTCTAGACTTCATCGCCAGCTGACATGCTCCAGTCCTCAGAGTGGAGAACAGAGTCAGGGCAGAGAACTTTCTTGTTGAAGGGCATCGTACGGATTTAAAACGGTTCTTCACAGACGCACAGGATATGATGTCACATGAAGCCTACTAGTGCATTACTGGAATGAACCCAGATCCGCTGCAGGCGAAGATCGGGTTTAAAGTCTTGCTGTGGTTATTTGAGGCAGTAATACTGACCTGTGTACTGGTTTTTATGGACATTGTTGTCTCCTTGGTAGTTATAAAATTGCATAGATGACTGAGTCCTCTGGTAATCGGGGCGCTGTTCTTTTATTCCCAGCATAGCAGGAGAGGACGTCACGCTCGCAGCTGCACGGGACGAGAACAAAATTATTACAGCTCGACGCTTTTCAAAGGACCCACTCAATGAACTGACTGCTGCAAATTAGGCTTACGTCACCCTACATCATTTCTGAATTGAATCATTTTATCAGTTTCTTTATGACACTTCAGTAATCAATCAGGATGTGATTGCAGCATCTGGTCCTTTGAATCAGAGATCTAAGATTTTAAATGCTACATTGATTAAACGTTCGGTTTCATTACGGAATGTTTACTTGAGTGTTTTGAGCTCACCGGTTTGATTGACAGGTGACATTTGCAAGGTCCCACTGGGGAGGGTGGGCTGGGATTTAAAACGATCTCTCTCCAGCGTGGACACAGGAGTCAGAAAGTGGTTTTGTGTCCAGCCATCCTACACGACCACAGAGGAAGACAGGTGGAAAATGTTAGTCTCTTAAAACACAACCAAACTCCTTTGACTAAAGAAAAATCTATATACTAATTACATGAAAGTGAAACCGGAGCATGCAACCAGACCGGCCAATCAGATTTCACTCTCCTAAGCTTTCATCTTGCCAGCCAATGACCACGAGGAGCATTCTGTGTTAATACCACTCTACAGGTTTCAGATCGGTGTCACGTACAAATTAGAAATGTCTCTCTAATAACGGTTGTTTTTTCTCACCTTCTTATAGATGGTGCGTAGGTCTCTGTACTGCCACAGTGTGTTCAGTACCTGGGCTGCGGCTTTCACCACCTTCAAAGAGTATCTGCCCCACGGGACCAGAGAAAACAGGTCAGCTTACCACCACCTCAGTGCTGGAATTCTTTCATAAACTCTCTTAAAACATCAACTACACAGGTCTTAAAATGGGCTGATATTAAAGCTAATGGTTCACCAAGTCAACCATTTAAAATACTATCAGTCATTTTTTTCAGTACATGGCGGAGGTAATATAATTACAGATACTATGGTGAAAAGCAGGTGACTTGCTTAAGAGTTAAGACCGTTAAGAGGTAATGTGTACGTATGTTCATATCTAAGTCTTTTCTCAGAGTAATTTGACAGGAAGAATATGTGTTTATTTTTCCACTCTGCTCTTCTGAAGAATGTGTGTGTGTTTTTATATGCGTTATATTCAGGGGGATTCATTCATCCAAAGATACCATTCGTCTCATCGGTAATGCGGCGTACACACACGCCGTCCCCACGTTTCCCAGAACGCACCTGTCTCCGCGGCCCTTGGTGATGTTGACGAGTTTCTCGATGCCGCCCGTGTCGGCGAGGGCTTTGGCGTTCTCCATGTTTTTGCTGGTGACCTCGTGCAGCGTGCAGCAGATGGCGGCCACCGTCTCGTCCGACAGGAGCGTGGTGCTCCCCCCCGGCAGGCGGTTCACCAGGTCCCTCATGGCGTACTTCCCTGCAAGGGGGGGGGGGGGGGGCACAAGATGGGCGGTCAGCGCGTCTTTACATATGCCGCCCGAACTGGGCGTGTGTCCGTGTTACTGGGCCGAGACTGGAGTCAGGGCAAAAGTGCGTCGTTTTATTTCACGCCCCGTTTGTTTACACAGCTGCGGTTTTACAGCAGAGCCAAACGAACACGGGGCCCAACAGAGAGACAAAACCGACTTTTCTCCATAGACTGAACTGTACGGCACTTCCCTGTCACTCTTATACTATCCTGTAATCTTTTCTCAAATCCCTCAGGTGCAAACCACAAAAACAAGCAAAATAATAATGATAAAAAAAAAACACAGGGTAAACTAAAGTGACAGATTCTCTCACCAATAAGCTCTTTGTTCCTAACGTCCAGTGCCATGTTTCGGAGAGCTGTGGCCACTGAACACACCACCCGGTCGTTATCCATCCTCAGCAGCTCCACCAGGATGGGCAGACCTTTCTCCTTCCGTACCGCCGCACGGATATACGCCGCAAACTGCAGAGAGAGAGAGAGAGAGAGACAGAGAGAGAGACAGAGAGAGAGAGAGAGAGAGAGAGAGAGAGAGAGAGAACTACTGTAAACTTGAGGGGAATTACACTGAATACACTGATTAGATTATGGACGATTATTTAACGGTCCGTGATGGTATCTCCGTGGTGTATGCGGTGAATGTTCTTGTAGTTGTACAATGTAAGGAATGTTTAATAATAGTGGAAAGTACAACACACAGCAAACTACTCAGGGACTCTTACAAACATTATGTGTTTCGTTTCCCTCACGCCTTAACGAATGTGTGTCGTTTACGATCCACAGTGGAAGTCTTTACTGGGTGGTTGTAAAAAGCGCCCTAATAAAAATTTTACACACAAACACAAGACACGCACCTTCCAGTTGCCTGCAGAGAGGTTCTGCAGCGACCCAGCCGAACCCTCCAGGGTCGCCGGGTTGGAGCTCTCCGCGAGCAGGGTGAGGTAGGGCTTCACCACAGACGGATGCCAAAGCATCTCCGCCCCTTTGGGAGACTTTGAAAAACCAGGGATGGGCCCCACGCCGTCCCACTGAGAGAGAGAAAGAGAAAGAGAGAGAGAGAGAGAGCGAGAGAGAGAGAGAGAGAGAGAAAAAAGAAAATTTTCCATTTGCATCAGGAAATTGTACACGAAGCAATATATAAAAGTGTCAGTTCTTTTGGGTATGGAATAACACACGCACACACCCATACACACACAGGAAACTGACTAGATGTGGTCAGTGAGAAATGTCTAGATTCCAGAGATCAGGGATGCTATGTGTACACAGAGCCCAATAAGACACAAGAATGTGTGCTGTGGTTTTATTAGTACAGTAGGACTTCCCTCAGGCTGTCTCATTCTGCTGGAATGCAGGGCCTCCAGATGCGGAACGCTCCAGAAAAAAAAAGCAAATACGACTCTACGCGAGGCTAGCACGCGTGCGGCGCGAAGTGTAACGTCCTTCATACAATACGTGAAAGGTCGGCGTTCGAATATTTCAAAGGAGCAATCTCTTGCGAAAGGCTTTAGTGAAACACGATGTGAAGAGCCTCTTTAAAAACCCCGGCGTAAGATTTCAATGAATCCGCTACGACTCCGTTCGTCTCTGTTTCATTTTGCTCTTGTCAGTTTGAATCGGTGAAAGTAAATATTTTGCTGGTTGTAGAAATGTCGTGTCGAGGTTTTCTCTCTCTCTCTTTTTTTTTTGTCGGTCTACTCTCTTTGCTGACTGACTCACTTGGTCTTCCAGCGCGTTCCGTTTCTTCTTTTTTTTCTTCCGTCCCCAGCAGCTGTAGTCCGCGTCTTTACTGGGCGACTCCGTGGCCAAAAGACCATCCAGCTCCTGGGTTCCCGTCAACCGGGTCGGAGGCATCTCCAACTCCAACCGATACGACAGATTTCTCAGAGTGCAAATACAGTTCTCCACAATCTAACAGCAGCACAGAGAGAGAGAGAGAGAGAGAGAACAGCAGAGAGAGAGAGAATACTTCATTACAAGGACGTCCTGTAAGTACCTCTGACATGTGGGGACAGCGATTTACACACTCGGCGTTGGATCGGTTTAAACTCATTAAGTATGGCAGACACTGTGCTAGGAGATTAAAGATTTCCTTAAAGCACTTCTAAGGCCATAACAAACTATTTTAATACCTCACGGCTTTCATCCTGTGTGGTGAGCTATGTTCCACTAATGAGGACATGAATACTTATTGTGCTAAGAATTAAAACATTCCAGAACAGCAGCAGCAACGTCTACAAGGCCCGAATAATAATAAGTTTCAATACTATTAGCCACAGGGATCACTCATTTAAAGTCACAAAAGCTTCACTCTAGACCTAGTGGTTATTCACTTGGTTAAAAGCGTCAGACTGTAACAGGTTACAAATTGACATAAAGATACATTTTTGCCTTGAATCTGAGATGTTTTAGGGGTTTGTGAGTGTGCGTTAGGTGGCGGACCTTGCTGTCAAAGTCCGAGGTGCTGACGCAGGCTTTGATGACGTAGAGCAGTGAGTCCACCAGCCCCTCACAACAACGCATCTGTTTCCGTGCCTCCTCTCCTGCTGAGCTCAGGTTCCTACACACACACACACACACATAATTTACCAAGTACTTCTCACAGAAACAAACAAACAGTATTTATAGAGGCCCGTGCACGAATATCAATACACAAATGATTACACAAAACAAACATACACCCATTGGACATACACACAGACATATATATATATATATATATATATATATATATATATATATATATATATATATATATACACACACACACAACAGTGTGAACAGTGGGTAAAAAGAAATGCTTCCAGAGTTTATGTATGGCCTGTGACATATTACACAAGCCAAAGCATTCAGACTGAAGCACTCTGCAGTGGAGTCGGGAGTCGCTCCGCCCTGCTCTGTGCACTGGCTCAATGTGGACACCACAAGTAAACATGCTAACAGGCCTATGTGTGAACGTATGTGTGAGGATCTAAAACTTCCTGTTTTACACTTCACTAAACACAGAAGGGTGTGACTGTTTTTTTGGGGGTTTTTTTTAAAGAAAGCCTTCTTCCCTTACAGTGCAGATTTCACCGTCCCAGGTAAAACAGCGACATGTTCAGACTAGTCTATTAGTCACACCCAGTGAGAAATGAGGTGCGGTAAACAGTCACGAGTTTCCCTCTTAAATCCACACACACACACACACACACACACACACACACACAGCCATCAGAGCCGCAGATAAAACACATTATCGTCATTTTGACTTTACACAGCTGTGAGTCTGAGACTGTCGCCCATACATCTGAACTGAAAGCAATAGCGAGAGTTTAATGGGCTTAAACAAACTGAATTTCTTATTTCCCTGTGTGTATTAACTGGCATTGCAGTGCTTCCTGTCACATGTTGTTTTTTTGTGATATTGTGTTTCATAAAGTAATCCACTGAAAGCTTGACTTAAACATTTCCAACAAAACACTTAGTGTGTGTGTGTGTGTGTGTGTGTGTGTGTGTGTGCGCGTGTATGTATGTGTGTGCGCGCGCGTGTGCGTAGGAAAAAAGATAACCCATAGCCATATATACAGTCTACTTGAAGATGCAGTACACCCATATAAGGTCATGCTGATTGTGTTGTATTAACCCTATCTGTGCAGTAGAGGGCAGCAGAGAACAGTTACCTGAGGCAGCCGGTGGTGTTACGTAGGACCAGAGAGGAGTGGAATTTGAGTTTGTGCTCATCATCAAAATTGGAGCTGCTCCAGCCAGAGTGAGGAATTACCACAGTGTTGGTCAGAGTGCTTAAGGCATCCCGAATGATTGTCATTTTTACAGCATCACATGACGACAAGTTCCACAACACCCCTGTGCACAGAGCGAGAGAGAGAGAGAAACAGATTGTAGTTTGTAAAACACACATACATAGGAAAAGGCATGCACAGAAACACACACACACACACACACACACACACACACAGAGTTGTCACTCACAGTGAATCGTTCACCATTCAGTCCACAACCAGTGATGGACACCCGCAACCCAGTGATGGACAGACACACGTGTGTACGCACGTGTTCGTGCACACACACACACACACACACACACACACACACACACACACACACACACACAGATCAGGTATATGGATGGTTCGACCACATTAACTCACAGCATAGCTACATCAAAGTAAGTCATGCTGCTTCTACCAGCCACAAAAAGTCTCTACTGATGAGAACGATACACATTTAATACGATGCATCATTTGTGCCGTCTCCCTGCAGCGTGTCTCTGTTCGGGAGGGGGTTACTGAACACATTTCTAGAACAGGTACAGGGACTAATGACACTGGAGGGCAGAGATAGAGAGAGCTTTGAAGCTGCATCTGTTTGGGAAACAGAACATAACAAGTCTTTTTAATTAGAACACTTTTACTGAGGAACTCAAAGACCACTGAATCCCCATTTCCCTGTTATCTGTAACCATGGAGAGAGAACATGCTCTGTTTCAACCGTTACACACACACAGACAAAGACACACACACACAGACACACACAGACACAGACGCACACACATGCACACAGACGCACGCACACACACACACACCCACACCCTTTCCCTCTCAAACTCCAGAATAAACCTCACAATAGCAACGTGTGGGAGTATGAGTGAGTGTGTGTGTGAGTGTGTGTGTGTGTGTGTGTGCCTGTGCCTGTAGAGGACTACTTCCAGTGGCTCCCTTGAGGGCTTTTATATCATGCTCTGGAGTAGCTATCTAGTGTGTCTGTCTTCTCTTTCAATTAATGAGTGTAGGAGATAAAAGCCCGCATACTGGGTTTGTATCTATATTAGAGACTTGAGCACACGCTGTAGTCCAGCACTAAGAAATCCCAAATGCCATTCAACCTACTCAGAACTTATCACCGAAATTAAACTAACCAACCCACGTAAGCCTAACCTGCAATCACCGCCACAGCCACAAGCTACGACGATGTCAAACGTCGGGTTTGACGGTTTGATCCCGTGGTGAAAATGGAGACTCTATTCCACCGCTCTGTTGAGAAAGCGATGCAGCTGGCCCGACATGCAGGGGATGACTCTTATCTCTGACACCCAGCGCCGGAAACGCCAAATCAGGACAGGCTCATTAAAACCACCGCGAACGTACCCTCTCACGTGCTCACCCTCTCCTCATTTAGGAGGTAAAAGAGAGAGAGGGAGAGAGAGAGAGAGAGAGAGAGAGAAGCTCCAGAACATTAGCTGCTCTCTCACCTCATCAGAGAGTGACAAACTCCCATTAGAGACACAGTTTAATGTGGAGAGGAGATGGAGAAAAGGGAGAGAAGATTGAAGCCGCTGTCATCGGCTTGGCTTTATCACCTCATTTACGCCTGATGTGGGTTCTGGAAATGACAGCATTATGACCTGGGATTGGTTCAAATCCATGCTAAAAGAAAGCGGTACCTCCAAAAAAAGCAGGTAAGAGAGAATGAGAGAGTGTGACAAAATAGCACAGGAGTGAGAGAGACAGAGAGAGAAAGAGTAGAAAGAGAGAAAGTGTGTGTACATGTGTGACTGTGTGTGTGTGTGTGTGTGTGTGTGTGTGTATGTGAGAGAGAGAGCGCTTCTCTCTCTGTGGTGACCAGTCTATAGCTATAATGTCATTTGGTATGTTTATCAGTCTGTTAATCAGTTACAGTCAACTGAAATTAACTTAAGCATAGGAAGACAGCCATCACAGGACAGGCCAGTGCTCTGTGTGTGTGTGTGTGTGTGTGTGTCTGTCTGGGCAGAACCACAGTGAGCAGGCCCATCTAATGCATTAACACAGGTTAATCATTTGATTGCATATGGTGGGGATTGAACAGTCTTACAGGATTCAAAAGGAGCCATATGTCGTCTGTGGCACAAACTCTCATTTCCTCAACTGTCAACACATACCAACAGCTGCTAGTTAAGAGTGCTAACTCTCCTCACATAGCCTCTGCAGAACCAGGGAGAGTTCATGATTCATACAACAGATTTCAACAGTACGGTCACTGTTTACATCTGCCTAGACATCTCAGATTCTGACTAACTTCTTCAGTAAGCATTATCGCACTCAAATATGCATCAAACTTTGTTTGACCCAACACAGGAATATAAATATGTCATGGGAACTGAAGAAAGTTATATTTGACAGGCAGCAGCTTCCATGCATCTGATATGACCTAAGAGTGGCTTTGTCTCACAGAGGAATGTCCAGTATATGTACATATGAGTGGGAAAATGCTTTGCTTAACATAACAGCTTGTGTAGGTCTTGTGGGGCCAGAGTCACATTAAAGAGTGAGAGACACAGATAGTGTGTACGAGAGTGTTTGTGTGTGAGAGTGTGTGCACGAGTGAGTTGGAGAGAAAGAGAGAGAGAGAGAGAGACAGAGAGAGAGAGAGAGAGCATGTGTGTTTTCCCCTTCTTTTTCTTTGGTTTTGGACGACTGACTGTGGAAGTGCTCTTTCTAGTGAAAGTCGGAGAACGAGGGATCTGGACTTAGCAGGAGCAGGAGCAGGAGCAGGAGAGGAAAGGGGAGAAGAGGAGAAGAGAGATGAGGAGAGGAGAGGAGAGGAGAGGAGAGGAGAGGAGAGGAGAGGAGAGGAGAGGAGAGGAGAGGAGAGGAGAGGAGAGGAGAGGAGAGGAGAGGAGAGGAGAAATATAGTTAGTTGTTCAGGCTCAGTCATTGGGTAAGGCAAAAAAAAAACCCAGCAGGGTCAGTGTGTATAGCAACATCTTACAGCAGCATTAACAGCAGAAAAACACAGCGTCACATAGCAACAGGCCTCGTTCACTGTCCTTCAGCTCTCACGGAACCCAGCGGAGCGTTCAGCACCACTTCATCAAACCTGGCCGCTCGACATGACCCTATGACCTCTGCAGACACATCTTTGTTTTGGCTGAAATGCTGGAATTTTATCAGTCCAGACCAAACTGTTCCCAACTCCACTCTACACAAAGTGCCCCGTCATTCAAGGACACATCCAAAGTCATTGTCCCCAAAGACGCAAGCCCCAACCGTCATGTTGCCACTGTTACATCATCATGAATAGCAAAATCCTATGGAAATCATTAACCATACACAACCAGTCCTTACGGCCCCCTTTATGAAATCATTAAATAAAGACGGTTGTCATAGCAACCAAACGACTGTTACATCACAATCAAAATTTGCCTGAATACACATCAACATTACAAAAAAGTACCTTCATCATAACAAATCTAAAACCAATGGGATATCACCAATAACACAATATAAAAGTTGTTACAGTCACCGCAGGGTCAAAATCCATCATAACAATCAGTGGACTATTATTTCTATAACATGCACAAACTAAAACAAACCAGTCGGGATTACAACACTGAGCTCCAACGTCCACTAAAAGTATCTGAGAGAAAAATGTTTGACTGTGTTTTCAGAAGGAGAGCAATTCCTGTCAGTTCTGTTTTGGTCATTGCGTCTACAAAACCAAAGCGTTTGTGATTGCTTGAGAAAGCAAAAGACTCTCGTTGGATGTAATTATCTGGAGGGTTGTCACGGCGACCTTATCTGATTACTCAACATGTCACCGTTCCAAACGTCAATTAACCAACGCTAAGAGTTTCAGCATGACCAAACACAAACGACACAAATGTTCACTTCACGCTGCTACTAAACAGCGTTCAGGCTTGCATTTGCGCTAGAATATTACCGATTAAAAAAAAGACCCAATTTATCATTCATTGTGTTGACTTTCAACCTTTGTACGCGAAACGCTTGGTTAAATAAAATCAGATTTAAATAACTCGTTTCATTTTTTCTTTTTTTTTTAATTTACAGCAACATAAATATATCATTTTTTTCTCCTGATACAAAAGAATTACTGGCAAGCGACAGAATGTTTATGAGGTCAAGTTAATTCTATGAATCTCTAGACAGCTCAGGGTGGCTGAGGGGAAAACAAAGTGAAGTCATATTTAGATGAGCCGCCAAGAAAACGCTGGGATAGACCACACGAGAGAGGACCTGTCTGACACTCAGGATACATATAAAAAACACACCCACACAAAGCATTACCGGAAAAAAGAGCATTTCACCACCAGGTTGGGTCTGTGTGGCCCTGTGTTTTGTTTGCCTGCTGAAACCATTAGCCTGCAAACTGAGTCAAGCAGACATAGGTCTCAGAGGACCACGCAAATACACACAAACACATACAGACATAAATACACACACACACACGCACGCACATACACGCACACACACACACACACACACACACACTCACTCACTCACTCACTCTATTCCACCACCGTAGAGGCTTAGTCCATTATTAATAATCTACCTTTAGCAAATCCTGAGTGTGTTTGACAGATATCTGCTCTGTGCATGTACCCGCTCACATACACACACACACACACACACACACACACATATCAGATGGATGTCAAGACTCTTCATCTCAGCATCTGCTGCACTGTAGAGAAAAATACAGTTTAAAAGGCGATACATATCCCCACCTCCCCCCCACCCCCCGGCCCCCATGTCAGAAGCATGTGAATGCACCTGTGTTTTTGCAAGTGAGATTGAGAAAGAAGGGGAAAGGGGAAAAGAGAGAGAGAGAGAGAGAGAGAGAGCGCATAATATTCCAAGTTCATGCTTCAAGCGACATGAATCTTGAGCACACACCTGAGATTCTGAATTTTTAACACTACTGAAACTTGCCTTCTTGTTAACCTCTCTGACTAATTCATGTGTTATTGCACACTTTCAGATAAGTGAAATGGCAAGGCATACAGAACCATAGCCCTGACCCAAAGCTCAGGCTACACATCTGGGCTGATCGGGGAGGGGAGTTCAATACATTATTCATCCAGTCAATCTTTCTCCTATTCAAATGTCCTAAACGCACAAAAAAAAAAAAAAACATCCCCATAGAACTCCAGCAGGCCTGAAGAACAGACAGGATTTCTGGAGTGTAAACTATGTGTAGTGCTTTGTGTTGGCACAGCAGATGGTGAAAAAAAAAGCAAGCCAGAGAGGTGGAGTCACCACACACACACACACACACACACACACAAACCCAGACCCAGACCCGCACAGACACACACACAGACACACACACAGACACACACACAGACACACACACAGACACATACGCAGGCATACACAGACACACCTGTGATGATCTCCCTCACTTCCGCATCCACTGTCTTCCTCAGTAGTCGGAGCAGAGCTGGAATCCCTCCGGCGTTCCTCACGGCGATCTTGTTGTCGTCCGTGGCTTTGCCATAAACCAGATTCCGAAGGGCTCCACACGCGTTCCTCTGAACTTCAACGACTTTATGGTCCAAAAGGTCCACGAGATGTTTGATTCCTCCGAGACGACACACCTGAAGAATCCAAGAGCGTGTTTATCCAAAAATTTCAGTCTCTGAAGATCACATCTCGATTCAAGTTTAACAATCTTTACATATTACTGAAAGACGCTGACCACTGGAAACAGAATGAAAATGATCTTGATTCAAAGCCCTTCTAAGCCCTTTCACTCTGCTAAACTGTGGGAACATGATTATTATTGATGGTCATACTGACCATGATATTACTGGATGCATGGGCCTTGCGCAGGTTGCATTAAACATGCAACCTATTGGTCTAACCTGTGTGAGTGCATGCGTGTGTGTGTTTATTTATAGGAACAGACTGTCTGTATTGACATTTGGATTACAGTTATGTACAGAGCAAACATGTAAGGTAAGATGATATAGAGGTATAGAGGTAAGGTATTTGTCTGATAAATCCAAATATTTTTGCTACAGGCAACACAAGAGTCAGAATGTTGCTCCTGATGAAAACCATGTGTAGAACCAAACGGGGATTAGAAATGCTGACGAAAGCAAATATCCTGTTGTTATGATTTACAAAATCTCCAAAGCTCCCAAACGAAAAAATAAATAAACTCTCCGTGGGTCGTCCGTGTGTGTGTGTGTGTCTCTCTCTCTCTCTCTCTCTAAATGGGATTTCTGTTGAATGAAATCTTTCAGTGTTTTTTAATTCACTATGCACTGGTTTGTGCTGATGTTTTTTTGAGTTGAAGCTGTAATGTTTGAGATTAGAATGTAATGTGTTTGTGAGATAACGTATGCTCTGGATGAGGTCTTCACCGTGAACACAGATAAGAGTTTAAGTCCTTTTTTTTTTTTTTTTCCACCAAGCATCTTAGACAGTGTGTCTATAGACTTGATAGGTGAAATGTTAAAGATTGTAAGTATGACTGTGTGTCTCTCTGTGTGCGTGTGTGTGTGTGTGTGTTTGTAAAGTTATGAATGTGAGTTCATGCACGTTTGCTTTTTGCTTTTATTGGTGTGTGGTATATCACTGGGTTCTGGAGGTTGGCTTCCTGGCTTCTGAGTGCTCCGTGCCAGGGGAGCATGGTAAAACCCTCTACCCAGAACAGTGCTCTCCCACTGGGCCTGCGGGCCTTACCTCTGCCTTGATACGGTTATCACCGAAGCACAGGTGCTGCAGGTAGGCTGCGGCATTGGCCTGCACCGAAGGGAACTGGTGCTGCAGCATGTGGATGACCTCTGGAAGCTCCGGGTCACGCCAGGCAAACTCCCTGCAACAGAGGGTCAAAAGGTCGTCGCTATGACAACCGTACCTGATAGCCCCTCCCTCCGCACAAGCCCGGCTCTCCACACAGAGCAACAACAACTGGGTAAGAGATGACTCTCTCAGACATGATTATTAAAATCCAATCAGGCCTTCATGTTACTGCATTCTTCCTTCTCACAGTTTTGCCCGAAGGACAACATTTCCTCTCGTTTTGTTTCATTTGGACTGCTCTGAAAATGTACGTAATATCTTGTGAGAAATTATTGCCATTAGCCAAGTTTGCTTTATGAAAAAAGTTCTCTCATTTCTTTTGAAAAGCTTTCTGCTACCTAAAATGCAAAACCAGATCTTATTATTCCCCCTCATTTGAACATAACATTCAAGCAGACTGATTGAATTCCTCTGGTCGCACAGATAACAAAGTTTGATAATTTAATAGAAACATAAATTAGATATCGACGTTATTATAACATATCATCAGCCAATATTAAACCGGATATTTTAATAAAATGTCCATCATTTCTGAACTCCAGTGGAATCCAATTACATTAAAATTGCAAGCACTGGTCTCGGAATGATACAATACTCTACCCTAACCTGGCCCTGTCTGTAAAACCGTTAGTAAAACTGTTAGGAAAACTGTTTGTTAGGAAAACTGATATTAACTTTTAGGAGAAATGATACAGTACAAACTGTGCACAGCAGAGTACTAAGTAACACCACTGCACAGAAATCTGGACTGTTTTAATCAGAACTGGCCTGGAGTCACAGTTCCCCCTCTCTGAGGACAACATCATGTTTCACCCGCTTCTCCTCTCTCTGCCCTTTCATACACACACACACACACACATACACACACATGCACACACACACACACACAGCTACAGAGACAGGCTCCCTTCAATGCACTCAAACATACAGGGGTGTGAACAACACTCCCAAATGTGCTAAGTCAGGGAATCAGCAACAAAGTCTGAAGCACATGCTCTTGTACTTTTCACTAGCCTTAACACACACTCACACACTCCCTGGTGTGGATATCCATTGTGAAGGGGGCCAGGCGTGCAGAGTAACGACTGAAGCCCTGGCCCTATGCCCGTGGGGGCAGAGGTGGGGGGGGGGGGGGGGGGGGCCTTAGCGTGTGAACAGAGGACACAAATGTCGAGCCAGCAGTATGCAGAGGAAACGGCCACGCTAAGCGCCGCTAAAGCCTGGACTGCATTACCTCGGATCTTTCTGTATGCTGTCTATGGAGGGGGAGCGCGGCGCGCCGTCGTCCAGGGCGACCGCCTGTCGGCCGTAGCCGGCGTCCCCCGGCCGGTACTGGGCGGAGCGGTAAGGTTCGGCGTAGGTGGCTGCGGAACTCAGGGCGTAGTTGCTTCTTTGGTACGTCATTGTGCTCCGTTGGCTCGACGTTCGGTGGAGGTTCCCGACGCCTGCAGGAAAAAAAAAAGAAAAAGAAAGAAAAGAGAAAAAAAAAAGAGAAGAATGATTTAACATGAGAAAAAGAAGACAAACCAAAGCAAAGCGAGCTTTGCAAAAAAAAAAAAAAATTTTTTTTTTTTATCTTTTGCCTGAGCTCTTGAGACGCGGTCTGCAAAATCTGTGTTTTTACAGGGTGTTGAAAAGTCGAGATTTTTTTTTTTTTTTTTTTTGCAGCGCGCAGCAATTCTCTCAATCTGGACTTCATTAATGACACAGTTACAAGGCCTCTGCACGATTCCAGAGTAAATAAAAGAGCGTTTGCTCAGCCGGTGCTTGTTGTTACTTTCCAAAGCTACGCTTAAAGATTTAACTATCTCACAGGCTTGCTGAGGACACGAGTCCACAGTCACGGAGATAATCCTTTATACACCGAATAGCCGCGTTTCTCCTTTTATTCCTATCTGTGTGGCACGCACATCCACTTCAAAACAGTCCTTAACACAATGAGAGATCGACTGTGCTTCTCTCGCTTGTCCATGCACACGCGCGCACACACACACACGCGCACACAGACGCACACAGACGCACACAGACGCACACAGACGTAAAAAATGTAAACGCACACCGAGGATATCCTGCCAAGACAGGTTAAATATTTAGTCTGTATGAGTCTTTCTTGGCTTGATCATTTTTTAACAATAACTGCTATTTTTGTCTTTCTCATTTTGTCAGTTGAGATTTCTTGACATTGTGACCTATGCTACTGGGCAACATCAGAGCCCTAGCTCTCAGGTCACCGGGTCACTGAGTAGGGCTGGTTGTGTTTTGGGGCTGGTGAGTGTGTGTTTGTGTGTGTGTGTGTGTGTGCATAGTAGTGATGCGCGGATTGGCTCTGGCATCATCCGAATCCGCATGTGCGCATAAATCATCCACCCGCCACCCACCCGAAAAAAGGATTTTCTCCAATTTAGAGACCCGCACGCGATCACACGTTACCATTATTTCCTCAGTGGGATATATGTTAGCGCGATGATGCGGTAACATATTACACTGAAGTAGACTGGTAATTAAATAAACATTTATTTAAAGTAAAAGTTCTTCTTTTCTGGTGAAATGAAAATGGCAGCAGTTAATTTTCCCTCAGATCTTTTTTGCCTCTATTGCTGCTTAAGACGAACGGACGCCACAACTGGCGCAACCAGAGGCTAGTCTGCAAATTCGCGCCTGACGAAAACTGAACCTTAAAATACGTTTATGTTTTAGAGAATGTAATTAACATTTTCCTCATTCATGATGTATTATTTCACCCACCGGCCACCCGTCCGCTATTAAGCAGAATGTTCATTTTTATGACTGGGCTCGCCTGACCCGCGGACATAACTGCGATTCACGCATCACTAGCACATAGATAACTACAGGTTCAGCATCAAAACAGTGCCAAACCAAAAAGATGGAAAAAAAACTCCCAAAAAAACAAAAAACCTGCCACTATTTTCCGGTCATACGGTCATGAGAGTCATGAGTGATAGCGGTTACACACACACACACACACACACGCGCGCGTACGCGCACAATTTTGCTGACAACAGCTGTGCATCAAAGAAGACAAACCACACCTTTCACACTCACATCTGAAATGACAGCCTCTCTTCACAATAGACACTTTCCTCTGGTCTCACAACCTATACATGTTTGATCAGCGGCGAGAAAAAAAAGCCCGGCAGCTTTTTTTCTGATTACTTAAACGAAAGTCAAAAAAACAAAGAGGTTTCTGTGAAGGGTTATCATGAGCACTGTACATCTGGACGTCTTCTGTATCATACAAGACACCCTCGCACTCTTTCTCCGCTTTATGGTGGGTATCAGTGTTTCTTATGAAGCGCAAAAAAACCCCAAAAAACCTCTGAACAAAGTAAATCAGTAAGCTATGAACACAGCACACATGAAAAAGAGGGGTGTAGACAGAAGATAAGGGTCATTATAATTTTATTTCACACCCTAACAAAGGGAGCTAGGGATTCAAATTGTATTTTTTCTTTTAATAATGAGGTGCGTTTCGGTTTTTTGTTGTTGTTGCAAAGATCACAAACTCGTTTTTCTTTTCTTTCTTTTCTTTTGAAAAGCTTTTTTTCCCTGTGAACACATTATAGTTGCTTATTGAAGGGACTCCTTCACCACACCAATACAGTTTATTGCCAGAGTTATCGGCGAAGAGAGATCTCGGCTCTGGAGAGGGATGGGAAGAGAGGTTGTGTGAAAAGCTGAGGGCTGTGAGCGGGGGCTGGTTTGGAGAGGCCCCCCACGCCCACCCAAAAAAAGTCCCTCTGGCAGGTTTGACACAGTACTGTCTCTCTGGGTGCATTATTACAGTGATGTTACGGTAATGGAGGCCTTTTGTTGCAGCTGGGTCTCCAGCTTTCTCTCTCTCTCTCTCTCTCTCTCTCTCTGTGAGAGAATAAAGAGAACAGTTCTCTGTGTAGGAACAGAGTGTTCCCTGACACAGCCTTAACACCTGAACCTTTTAAAAGCCAACAGAGCACAGGGGCTGAAGGCCAAAAGCATGCATGCAAAACCCATACATAGGAACACGCACAACCACGTTCACACGCACGCACGCTCGCACGCACATGCAATCCCTGAGGTACATGATATCAAACTAACATAAAAGCGTAGAAATATGCTAATGTAAACCAAATCCAAACAACTCTGTTGTTTCCACTGCTGGATGATATTAGAGTCAAGATAAAAGACAGATAGTAGCATTTACCAAAGTAAGACAGTTTTCTTTCGAGAGATCAAAGGCCTTTTCTTGTTTTGTGTCGAGGAAAACAACATTGAGCAGTGTAACTACAAAAGTTTCACTGGTATTTTTATTTATTTTATTTTTTTTTATGACATCCATTGGAAGGTGGCTATTATTTCCGCCAACGTGCAATAAGCCATCCACTGGAACAGCCGTGAAAAACTAAATGATCTATTGCCTCGTGCTACCTTCGTTTTACCGATTGTTTTTCTCAACGTTCATCTTTATTTACTCAGGAAAAAGAAGATTCAAAAATCAAAACCTCATAAACCTCTGAGAATCCCCGTGTGTGTGGATGGATGCGTACCTGAGGAGGACCTGTAGAGGGCGCTCTGAGAGCCGTGCTTGAGGTCGATTGTGGCGTGGTTTGGACTTCGGTACAGGGGGCCTTGGTAGGTGCGGTCCTCGTAGATGGGAGCTATGTGACGGTCTGGTGACATGGCCGCTCTGAGATCCTGTCCCATTTGACTGTGTTGACTGGCGTAAGAGCTACGAATGCCTGCGTGCGCGCACACACACACACACACACACACACACACACACACAAAAAGAATTACAACATGCTCTCCCCCTAGGGAGGTGTTTCATTGTCTGTCATAGCTAATTCACAAGCATCAGTGGAGACACTGGAGCAGCTAAATGCTAGCCTTAGCTGGGAATACACCAAAACCCCTTAAAGAGAAAGAACTATCTAAGGAAGACACTTAAAATACAAATTGGTCTGGATTCACATTTGACACTTGGGCTACTGAAAATTTAACTGGGGAGAATTTAGGGCTCATTTCCAATTCAGTGCTAATGCCAATGTGGAGATCCTCTGCTATACTACCCTGAGGACTTTGTTTCCATGATCAACCAACCGACTGTAAGCAGCACAACACACACGTGTGCGCGCACACACACACACACACACACACACACACACACACACGTTCCACTGCCCATCATTATGAAATACTGCAAAGGTGTTAAGACGCAATAGTAATGAGATTTCTTGAGCTTTAGTTTAGCTTTCTTTTTTTTTTTAGAACTCACAAACGAGAGCCGATAGAAAAAGTCTAAGGCAGCGTCTGCCTGTGATTCTCCTTGCACACACGTGCATTCGTATACACACACACACACACACGTACTTTCAACACTGGAGAGCTGACTCCATAGCTAACCTGCACATGGGGAAAACCCAGTTAGGGAAATTCTCAGTTAGCTTGAACTCAGCATGACTCATGAGTTTCAGGGGAGACGCACAGCTGTGCGGCTCCGACGCTAAACGTCTAGCCCAGCGGAGGAGCCTCGGAAGCGCAGAAATCCGACAGGCGGCTAGTGCCTTACCCCTCTCAACGCAGCCCTACAATTCTTACTACCCCCAAACCCCACGACCCCCAAACCCAGACAGTGACTGTCCGCATCTGCACACCAGCAAAACGTAAACAAAAACCCTGATAAGGTGGCTTTCGCTCCACGTTAATAGAAAAGGAAGAAAGGTTTTACGGCCATGGGGGGGGGGGGTAAAAAAAAAGAGCTGGTGGAGACACAAAGGGGGGGCAGTATAAGATGAGCTGCGGAGTTCCACAGCTGAGTGTGAGATAGAGAGACAGGGGCGAACAAAACTGTGTGATCTCCCAGTCGAGCGGTTCAGGTGTCGGCTCTGGCTTCCGTCTGGGGCCACTGAGGTGTCCGGAACACTTTATTCTGCCGAAGAAATGAGCCGTGACAAAGCTGACCTTCCAGAATATTCCTCCCGGAGGGGCAGCGAATGTGAACCTCCAGCTCTGGGTGTCCGCGCACACACACACACACACACACACACACACACCCCACACATACACACCCCCCCAACACAGAGGAAAGAAGCATGTAGCAGAGGAAACGTTTCACCAAGTGGTGACTGCCCTTGTGATAAGCACCTTTTTAATAGTAAAATACTACCTGATTTACCGTTACAAAAAGATTTTTTTAAGTAGTATTTGATCAAAGGTAGGATCAGTCAAGATTTGACAGAGTAACAAGAAAACACATGCTATTTGAATCCTGGTCCAATTGCCTAAACACCAGACAAAGCCTCCATCCAGTGGGTCTTTAATCCGTTTTCTTTCAGTTCAAAAAGGTGGCTAAAGTCTCCTGTATATACCAAATGAATTGGGA
>NC_044504.1:7138340-7160840 GCF_902362185.1 Chanos chanos | reverse complement strand
AAGCGCTGGCAAAAAAAAAATCATGCCAAATTTAAGCCCCCTGAAGACCAGAATCCTGCAGCTCTAGCTCTGGAGACATTGTGAGTAAGGACTGATTTGGAATTGAGCCCGCTCTCTCAAGCCTTTACCTGGGAAGACGCCTGGCCCTCAGCCCTGGTGTTCCTCATGAGCGTGCTGCTAGCCCCGGTGCCCGGGTACGAGTGTTGGAGCCTCAGCTCAGATTTGACCACGTTTTGGCTGCTGTAGTAGCTGCCGGCATCCTGGTAGCCGCTGTCTGAGTAGGAGTTCATCTGGGTGGAACTGCACGAGTTTCCTGTGGACCCTGACGAGAGGCGCAAAGATATGGCTTGTGATCCAAACATTGACTGCCCACAGCATAGCAGAGATGAAGGCTCTTGAATCATACTTTAAGTAATTGCATCACTCATTCTGTCCTCGACCATTTCTATATTTCCCTATCCTTGCATCCAGCATTTAGTGCCTGGCGAGTAAAGATTTAAAGGACTGGAGAAGACAAGCAAGGCTGAAGAAACCCCCTTTTGCCGTTTTGTACGTTTATAAACCCTAAAATCTAAAACATACCACAGAAAAACAAGAATCGGAGGACCAGCCTCCTGGACCACTTAAACATCTCCCAATATACACATCTTTTTTTTTTTGGTTTGTTACAACTGCTCGGTTTTTTGTAAAGGTAAGTGTATCAGTGAAGGAGTGGAACAAAAGTTTGGCGCTTTTTTTGTTTTGTTTTTTTATTCTGCAGGACTGTAAAAAAGGAAACAAAGAGAAAGCGTACGATTCTCAAAACACTAAAAACAGAAGCTCACTTTCATGGAGAGAGGTCTGTTCCGTCGAATAGAGAGACAGGTGCTCTCCTTCACTCCTTAAACGGAAGGTAGGCGACTGGGAACTGTCCGCTACCCCTGATTTGGCATCGGCAGAGCCTGAGGCGTCTACGACAGATAAACAGGTGACAACGAAATAATGTGGAGATGCTTAGTGGAGTTATTTTTCCTGCAGTAGCTAATTTTGTTCCTTTTTCAATGGATGTACCATACAAGATTGTTCATTTATGGAGAGTGTGAGCTACCCATGCCACTGTGGTATCTAAATCTTTCAGACAGGACAGTTTAGTTATGCGGGACTTGCCGAAAAGTCCTACATAGTTTCTATGGGGAACCTCCAAAAAAAAAAAAAAATTACTTCTGTAATTTTTTAATGATGTCTCTAAATCCCTCTCATCGTTTGCGTTAAGTCAACCGGATACCCGGAAAGTCATTTAAGGTAATGCCGTTACCCAGATTTTCAGCTATTTCCAACTTGTTTCTGGAGGACTACAGGGTTTCAGTAATGGCCGAGGAGCTGAAGAGTCATGTGCGTGCGTGTGTGTGTGCGCGAGTGTGAGTGTGCATGTGTGTGATTTCTGTGAGGCAGTGTTGAAATATCCAGCTCTCTGTGGCTTGCATATGTATGAGTTTGTATTCCTATGATGACGTGTGCTGTTTCCTTGCCGTGGCGGCTGTTTACATAGATCTTCTAACACATTCACCCAGACTTTCTGACAGCCTAACGGCTCTTAACTCAGAAGTGTCTCGACAACATCTCTCTTTGCCAAGACGTTTCTTCTGCTGCCTCAAGCCCAATAAAATCGACACAGCAAGTGGATAAATTCTGTTCGTTCAATTATTACGCCCCATGTTAAGCCACGGCACAAAGTCACGGGCTGCACACAATTAAATCTTTCAAAAAGGCTAAACTGTGTCTGAATGGTTTTCACTAGGTACGAAACACAATGAAAAATTCATATCAGCCACAAAATAAATAATTGATCAGGGTTGGGTCGGTTATAATGACGACAAAGCAACCACAACGGGCCCTGTTTGTGAGCCAGACGTGCGTTTGTTTGTGTCGTATGTAATCATAGTCTATTACAGGAATTTATCAACACCAGTTTTCTCCCTCCGTAACTGGCGTGACTGCTCCAGTATCATGAGACGACTAACGAGATCCAATCTGTCACTCTGATCAGCCGTTGGAACCCCAGCAGCAGACCCTGCTCCTTCTTGATGAACGATAAAAACAAACCAAAAAAAAAGAAAAAAACGAATGAGTGTTGGCCTTCTGTCCTAATTAGCACAGCCCTATCTACCTTGGATGTGAGCAGCTCATTCATTCTCTTTCTCTTTCTCTTTCTCTCGCTCTCTCTCTCTCTCTCTCTCACACTCAAAGGAGCACAAACACAAACGCACGCAAATATAATGATATACCCTGCTACTTTGTCTGTTTTGATGAACAGTAAAAACATAAAAAATGAAGAGAACTAGCCTTCTCTTCTAATTGGGACAGTCCTATCAACCTTAGACATGAGGACATAATTCATCCTCTCTCTCTCTCTCTCTTCTTCAGAGAAAATACTACAGTCTGGCAGAGAAAGAGAGAGCACTGAAGAGCATTAACCCCTCCGGACTGACACAGTCATTACCTCCTAGACACGCCATCTAGGTCCTCTAACCCTCAATTTCTCAACCCAAGAGAACTCAGTGGCTTAATAACTACTGTTAGAGAGAACGGCTTCCCAGAACTCTGCCCAGTTTAATTTGGAACCTGACAGTTATTTTCAAATGCTACTCTACGCCACAGCCATGCAGGTAAGGCAGCGGAGCAGAACGGACGAAGGCTGATGGTCCACAGTTCCGGTCTGGAATAACGGAGAAATTGTCCGGCAAGATACGAAAACGAATTTTACTTCAGCGTTAGATCATCAATCAGTTTAACTGTACGATCTTTTTTTTTTTTTTTTTTTGCGGTATTCTGTTCTACTCTATATTCAAAATTTTTAATATTCCTAACTTCTTAAAGACATTTAAATGGATCCATCAGAAGTTAAAGCACGTCTGTTTCTTTATTGCTATTTCTGCACTTCTGACAAGATCAAATAAAAGACTGATGAGGACATTTACTTCCGTCATTCAATTAATCAGCCATGAGATGCATTTGGAGGGATAGTTCATGATGAATTTTAATTACTAATTTCCCTTGACTCCTGGAGTGTCTGTAACTAAAGGCCTTTTTAGCGCTGGCATGGAGTCTGTACAAGTGGACGGATGAAAAGTATTAGAAATTATGCACATTAATGCGGCGTGTTCGCCAAAAGTCAACAGCAAGGGATTTGTAAAAAGCTGAAGGTCAAAGGTCGTTCGTTACATTAGCATGCTTACGCATACTACCCGCTATGCGCACTGCTAGCAGAACACAGTGTTTCGCTATCAAATATTATCACAAATGCTTCTTAGGAATTTTTAACCATTCTAAATCCTGTTAACAGCCGCCATAGAGAGTAATAAGGTAAAAAGTGATTATAATTATGCAAATGAGTTTATGTGTGTTTTAAGCAGGGAGAGAGCTGCTAATGAGTTATAGTGAGTATTAAAGCAGTGAGTATTAGAGAGAAGGTGTGTGTGTGTGTGTGTGTGTGTGTGTGTGTGTGTGTGTGTGTGTGTGTGTGTGTGTGTGTGTGTGTGTGTGCGCGCTGGAGCACTGTGGTTACCTGTTGATCTCCAGGGAAGAGACTTCTCAGAAGAGCTGTAAGACAAAAGCAGGAGAAAATTTAATCAACGCAAACGTGCAAGGGCACACACATGGCTGGGAGGACGCTCTCTTTTTGGTACTGCCCTCGTTAACCATGCCGTTTAATCACAAAAAAATATCAATCACCAATCAATCAGTAGTCCATCAGGCTCACCTATCCATTTAGATAAGAACACATACACACCCACACCCACCCAACCAACACGCAAACATGATATAGAATGTGCTGGACATTGTACTGTGTGTGTGTGTGTGTGTGTGTGCTTGTGTTATTCTTTCCACCTGCTCATATCTACTCCTACCAGCAGCTGGAGAGCAGCAACCACCCAAGCACATAGCAACAGAAATAATTACAAGTTCATGCTTAAAAAAAAAAAAATAATAGTGCAGATGGTAATGGCCGAGTATGAGCAGTGCTTGACTACTATTCTATAGATAGGCTCTGACTAGAGTTCTCTGTAACTCTCTTTTCCTGATGGGTGGATTTGCAGTGCTGCTCTCACAGAGAGAGAGGGGGGGGGGGGTGTCGACCTTTGCTCATTTGTTTTTTCATGTTTCATTTTTCTTCTCCCTGCACCAAAAAGGTTTTCAGAGAGGCAAAAAAAAAAAAAAACTCAGACAAACATATCCATCGTGAAGCACAGCTAAGCCACTAAAAACCCACTATTGAGCTAAACAGAAAACGTATCGATTCCGGGTCCCCACAAACCAACGAGACACAGTATAATAAAACTCCACTGAGAATGCTCTCCAGTGCAGCCTTATGTTTGGTGAGGATAAACGATGTTGACACTTCCACCTGCCCATGCTTCATCCAGACAGAGAAGCAGACGTCTCTCTGCAAATAATGAGCTATAAAACCCTTGCCTGTTCCAAGCAGGGCACCGGGCGTCACAGCTGGGTGGATTCGCGCAAAGCATGCTGGGATACAGGAGGGAGATGTATGACGGAGGTCAAGAGGAGTAGGAGGAGGATGACGAGAGAGAGAGAGAGAGAGAGAGAGAGAGAGAGGGGGCTGACGAGGTAAAATAATGCTGAGACAGGAAAGGGTTGAGGCAGTTTAATGATGACTCGGAGGGAAAAAAAATAATGTAAAGGGGGAGTGTTAGGGTGGGCTATAAAGCACAGCCGTTCTGTGCCAGCCCACTCAAAAGACCCTTTCCAGATCCTACAAAAATGAAAAACAGAGGTGAGATTTTGAAGGAAAGTGCGTGACAAATAAAAAAAAAAAAACACCCACACATCATCGCATTCATTGATCTCTCATAAGTCACTCAGCCATTCCCAGTGCCTTTCATAAAGGATGCTGGAGTCTTCAGAGAAATAAAGAACTAAAACTGACTGCCGCTTTTTTGAGTCGGCCGCGATTATGAAGATACTTGACGCGACCGAAGCAAAGTGGTGAAAATGAGAGGCCTGTCGCTTTAAGGAGATGACTAGGTTCCACTCAAAAAGGCAAATTCTCAGCAGGGTGTTACTGACACACACCTGCTACTGCTGCCGTTACTGTGGATACACCTTTGTGCCCGAGAACAGACTGCAGAGTTAAGAGGCCAATGATTAGAATGCCAATGAGAGGCAGTGAATTAAAGAAACAAAAGGAGAGGTTTGCATACTGGATGAGTCAGTGGGTTTTGTTTTTTGGGTTTTTTTTTTTTTTTTTTTTGGTTTGTTTGTTTTTTGTTTTTTTTTTTAAAACGAATCCACAGTGAAGTAAGCCCAGGTGTAAACGGCCGGGGGACCGCTGGCATCCCTGAATGAATGAAGCCCTTACATATTCACTAAAACTGTTTTACACCATGACCCCCCCCCCCCCACCCCCCACTGCTCCAGCATTCAGGCAAACACACTGGTCTTGGATAACACCCCTAAAAACCTGGAATGGTTTGACTTTAGGGGCATGGTGTGTGTAAGTGTGTGTTTCAGAGCGCATATTTCCAGGGAAGAGGGTTTGTATTCCAAGCCATACAAAAGGTGTCACTCTGTACCCTCTGGGAAGGGCCGAAGGTGTCACGACCCCCCCCCCCCCCTTCCCCCCGCCCCCAAGTGGACACATAATCCTGATGTCATCCCAATGGTGCCGTTAATGGCCTATTGGGGAAGCCTGTTGAGAACTTTTCATCTCATCCATTCAAAAACAAATGGATAGGGATCAGGATCTCATCGACACTTTCGGAGGGGTTTTTTTTTTTAAGGCACTATAGGGGCTGGGCTCCATTCGCTGAACAGAGAGAGAGAGAGGTGCTAATATTGATCTCACATCAGGAGGTCAATGGCTCTTTCACTCTCTCAGCACCTCTATACATTCATTATAGCCCAGAACGCACAGGGGCGGCTAGAACAACACATGCGCCATGGTGGGATGGCTAAAAGACCTCAAGTTTTACCACTGAGTGATCTTCATATAGAACAAACATTGAGGTTGAGGTAAACGTAGCCGAACAAAAACTGTCTGCTACTCTCACACTCCATCCCTGTCTGAGCACAGCACCAACAGTCTTCTATATGTAAGCAATTTGAGGCCTCACGTTGCTCTTCTAATGAGAGGCCTTTTAATTTTCCGTGCTCATTAACGATCTAACAGTTTCCCCACTGTGACCCAGTGTCAGTTAGACCGCGCCGCGTCTCATCGCCCGATCCACCGCCTCTCAGCAGTCATCGCACATTACCAGACACCTTCGCTCAAAACCACCCACTGCGAAACGTGCCAGCGCCGGGACAGGACGAGAAGAAATAACAACAAAAATAAACGCGTCATTAAAGGCCGAATCCGGCCAGAGAGGAGGGGCAAGGACCCCGGGTCGATGGGGTTGCGGACGCACAGGTTCAGAGACTGGAGTCCAACGACAGAATTGGAGCTCTGCTCCCACATCTCTCCGAAGGCTACCCCCCCCCCCCCCCCCATCCCACGTAATGCACACTCACCCTCGAAGTATTGAGGCCAACCAGAAAGAGAGAGAGAGAGAGAGAGGTAAGGGCTTTCCAATTTCAACCCTGTGGCCCCAGATTCATCATGAGCAACACGTTTCAGAGCGGAGAAGGGAACGTGACATTTCACAACGCAACACGTTCCGCGCAAGAAAAGCAAACGCGCGGACCGGCTAATGATGCCGTAACGCAGCCTGAAACTTGTCGCAGTCGACGGAGCCGAAAGTGGGAGAGCGTTAAGTTCACCAAGTGTGAAATCGGACAGCCCTCGTTATTCTGGGTCCGTTAAAGGGTTGTGTGAAAGCGCAAGGGCCACAATAATAGCAGTGTGTCGTAATGAAATAATGGATGAATGTGGCGGATTGTGTTGGGCTGAGGGTTTGCTGACTGACTTACAGCGATGAAACGGAAAGCACGTTAAGACCTGTGATTTTAATAGCCGCCACCACTATGTCCATTAAGCAATTTTCCTACCTATTACAGCTCATTAACTTCACTCTCTCGTTTGCTTCATTCTCTTTCTTTCTTACTCTCACTCGCACAACCTGGACAATCTTGGGTGACGAGGAAGCCGTCTCGAAATCAGACATGCGCTGGGCGGCAGAGTGACCGAATAAAGTCAACAAAGATGAATGAGAAATGAACCTATTATAACAGCATCAACCATGCTAACCAGTCACGCCACGTAGCAAAAGCGCTGTAATGGGACATGGAGGCAGAAGGGGACGGCTAAGAAGGCTTCTCCAGGTGGCATACAGTATACACCACTAATGTGTGACAGATCTCCATGATTAAAAAAAAAAAAAATTAGTTGGCGAACTGTTCCTGGTGGAGAGGAGACGCTGAGAGATTTGACTGTAATGCAGCTTAATGTGACTTAATGAAGCTTTACTCTGACAGGTTCGTGCGTGTACGTGTCGAGGCGCGAACGGCAACAGCATGGGACGAGAGTCTAACAAGGAGCTACTTTGAGTTTGTTACGCCTCACAGCGCTTTCGCCCGGCATCTCAACACACGTTCTGCCGTTTTCGCCCCCGTCCGAGGCCGGCTAAAATCGTTTTCTCGACGACATGGAAAAGCTCAGAATGCTCCACTGAAGCACAGTGGAGGAATTTCATGCATGAAAACTCACGGAGGCTGTTCTCTGTACAGTTTATTCTTCCCTTTTCAGATTTTAGCAAATATTATCTGCTTTAGTAAGGTGACTGTTGACATGTTTGTCTAAGTCTGCACTCTGATAAGAAATGTTTAGCGAATGGGCGTGAAGACTACCAGGCAAGGTTGAGTTCAAAGCAGGTTAGATGGAAACATTATTGCTCCTATATTAGCCTTCCTTGTTTTGTGATATTGTGGAAAGGGGCATCTGGTGATCGGTGGGGTAGGACTGGAGTCATGCTGGCCGTGTGTGTGTGCGTGCGTGTGCGTGTACATATGTATACGTGTGTGTGCATGTGCAAGCGTGTCCGCCTGCGCACGTGCTCTGTACCTGCCACTGGCAGCGCCCGGCGATCCCGCCTCCAGTCTGCATCGTTCCAGCTGATTGGCCACAATCTGTCGCTCTTCCTCCAGCTCTCTGGTGAGACGTTCAAACTGGAGCTCCTATGGCAACAGCAAAGACACACACACACACACACGCGCGCGCACACACACACACACACACACAAAAAAAAAAGGGTCAGCTTTACCCATTCTCCACAAGAAGCAAGAGTCCGACAGTGCTGATGGTAGCAATTAAACTGCTGATTTTAATGCTAATTTAGAAGACGTGACACAAAAGTAGGGCACACCTAAGTTCACCTGGGAGATTCTCCCCTCAAAGAGTCATTTTTCTTATTAAAGCGTGTGATGTGCACCAAAACAGACAAATCATACAGTGAGCAGCGTGCTCATTTCTCTTCAGGACATTCTTTAAAAAAAAAAAAAAAAAAAAAAAAGCCCCTGACATTCTCCATGGACAAAACACAAGGAGCAGATGGTAATTTATGGCATGCACACACACACAGACACACACACACACAGACACACACACACACACACACACACGCACACACAGAGCAAGGAAATGCTCCGCCTGAGCTTCTGCAACAATTGTCATGTTTAACCCTACTTCTCTCACGCTCTCCAGAGATAATGCAAAAATCACTGGCTGACTGCTCTAATTAACCAACTACAGACAGCACACCACTCAGAGCTCCCAGCCTGTCAGCCTCCCAGCACTGCAGCAAGCACCCTCTCTCTCCCTCTGTCTTTCTCACACACACACACACACACACACACCACTTACTCCCACAGGGACCAAGTCTTTGCCACACATACTTGTCCTAAACACACTCATCATCAGTTTGGTTGTCTCTCTCACAGAACGACACTCCTCGACATTCACGTCCTCCCTTGCCGTCACTCTCGCCCGTGGAAGACACACACTTCTGGGGTTTGTTGTTTTTTTTTTGAGCTGAGGCTAATTCAAACACTCACCTTCTCTGCGACAGTGTGGTGTTGATGACACACTGTAATTTAGTCCAACCTCTTCAGTCTAGTCCTCTCTCTCTCCACTCTTCCTTTCTCCCTTCCCTCCTTCCTTCCTTCCTTCCTTCCTCTCTCTCTCTCCGCGCTAACCCACTCCACTTCTCTTTGCCCTGTGTGTCTGTCTGTCTGTCTCTCTCTCTCCTCTACTCTGGAGTTGGTGTTTGAATGTCTCAGTGGGCTGAAGGATCAGCCCTGAGTGCTGCTACAGCTCCCTCCCCCTCCCCATCTTTCCCTCTCATGCCCCCCTCCCTCTTTCTCTCCCTCTTTCTCCCCCTCTCTCTCCCTCCCTCTCTCTCTCTCCTTCTCTCTCTCTCTCTCTCCCTCTCTCTCTCTCTCTCTGCTGCAGTGAGAAGACTCTTTTGCTCCTACTATAACAGTCCGTATTGTCCCCTTCCCTTCTTGGACAGTGTGTGACAGTTTCCTTCGGGAAGTCCGAACACATCCCAGTTATCCTGCTGGTCATTTTTAGCAAACACAGAGTAAACAGGAACAGCTCTGAAACTTAACCCTGATTCAAAACAGGGCAGTTGTGTTGTATTTGCAAAATAAGAGCAAATTAGCCCTGGTTTCTCTCTAAGGTCAAACTGTGTTCAAATTCCTGAGGGAGTTTATAAAAGAGAATGTTGATGGCTGGAGGGGGGGGGGGGGTTGTTGCAAGATAACTCTGTGGTTCTTTGGGTTTTACTCTTATGGGGAAAAAAATCCAAGCAAATCTAAAAAACAAAAGACATGCATGGAAGGTTTGTGCTTACAAAGGTCATGAAAGCTATTTTTATTGTCTACATTTTGTAAAACTGACAAGGCACTCATTTTTGACTTCCTTTACTGTTGTGAGTAAAGAGTAAATTTTACAGAGTAAATTTTACAGAAATGTCTCATTTTTCAACATTTTTGTGAGCGCTTTGGGTTTAAAGATATATCTTGACTTCAGTAGAGTTTGGGAGACATTTCCAGAACAAGCTTTAGACAGCTCATCCTTTTGAATAAAGGCCAAAACTCTGAACTGAACAACCTCATCCCTCTGCTCGTGAACGAACACACACACGCACACACAAACACACACATAGAGACAGAGATGCACGGTCACACATTCCATACAGCCACTGTGTCACTTAAATCCTTAGCATATCTGCCCTACCGGTGCAGAACAAGAAAAGGCTCTGTTTCAGCCACTGGCTAATCATCATTTAGCAATCACCTAGCTCCAAAAACAATAATTCATTAGAAACCCGTTTATGTATGCATACTCATAATGCATGCCAATAGTTGAAATAATAAATATGTCAACACTGAAGAAAACAACCTTTATCTGAGAATGCATTCATATCCCATGACAGGAAACTCAAGAGTTAAACTCCCACGGTAAGGGGGCACGGTTAACATCCGAGGTGGATTATCCCCACCTCTGCTGTGGCCTGAGATAAAGGGGAGTGGAAATGCCGGATGAAGCGATGGCCAGGAGGAATCTCTCATATTGTACTTTTTACAGACGGACTGAAAAACACACGGGAGCAAGCGTACGGGGGAGACAGGCCGCTCTTATGGGAGGCGTCGGCGACCCCCCGCGAGCGCGGCGGCCGGGAGCGAAAAGCAGGATGGCGTGGGGGGGGGGGGGGGTTAAGTAAAGGGGTTTTGAGGGAAAGTGTGTCACCTGTAAAGTGTAAGAGGACGTTTGATGAGGCCAGCATCACCTGGACAGGGGGTGATGATGGCTATCACAACAGAAAGAAAGGGTTTGAACAAAAACAATTTCGCACTCACTGGGTTAGCGTGGTCCATGTACGCAGACTCGCAAACTCTCTTTGTTTTGCACACACACATAAGCCCAAACACACACACACACACACACACACACACACAGACAGAGAGTAGTACAGGTCCTCCAAGTTTCATAGTAAATTGTTATCCTTAGAGTATCCTTCACCCTTGCAAATACTTAAGAGTGAAAAGCTCGCTTAACACTAGCCACTAACAGTTTTCTGTATGTGTCTATCTTTAAGACATAAAACATGGATTTCACACCTTTCATCAATTAAAACAGACAATACGTGTTTCGACGCATAATTTCATTTTCATCAACATCGCTGTGTTTATAGAAACATTCCATTCATACTTGCGTTGGGAAAAAAAAGCCTATAATCAAATTTTGTGGTGTGACTAAGTCAGCGTGTTCGGTCAGCTAGCTGTACCTTAGCATTGCTTTCATGTGTGGGATGCTATGACATCACTACAGGTTTCCACTGATTAAAGACGCTCACCATCCAACAGGACAAGACGGGACACGCGCTCCTGGCACAGGGCTAACCAAACACGACATTCAGACCTGCCCTCTAGATTCACTGCCCGAAGAGGCATGTGCCTGCATCTCTCTATCCTCTCTTCCACCCTCCCCCCCTCCCTCTCTCTCTCTCTCTCTCTCTCTCTCTTTTTCCATCAGGAAGAGGCACTGCCTTCCCTGTAGCTTCCCATCTGTCTCCGTCCCGGCTCAGGGAAGGCAATAACCATCATCATCAAAGCCCATCACTATCCTCAGCTCAGTCCACCAGGGCCTATAAACACGGAGCACTTTATAACGTCTGTTTTCATTCGCACACCGCATTTCAATAGACACTTTCAATAGGTTGGGACGCCAGCCGCGGTAATTACTTTAGTCTCATTTTATGTTTCAGTGCCTCTTGCGATACTGTATTTACATTAAAGGGTTTACTGTACTGCACAGGTGTTTGCTAAGAGCACTGGTATAATTCAATTATTCCCTCTTGGTTGCTCTCAGTTTTTGTAACACGTTTGATTACAAACAAATGAGTCATTACGTAATCTGAATATTTGTTACGGTAAGGATCAATCTGCCAATAGCTGAAAAGGGCCAATGTCTATATAGGTTGGTGGCATATTATTAGATTAATCCGTACTTAAATCTTTTATGGGTGTATTATGTGAGTGTCAGATGAAAAATGAAGTGTATCTATACAAATTTAATCTTCTGTCATATCAAATATTGGTTGATACGGTGAAGAAATGGAGAGAGCTTAGAGCATATGGGGGAGGGTGTTCTCTTGGTTTGGTGAAACATGACATCAGCATCTTTGCTAATACTTAAATGGGTCAGACAAAATAAACTAAGTACCCCATGAAAAAAGAATATTCTCTAGTAACTAAATGGCAACTGAAATGGATTCTTCACATGTTTTTAAATTAATTTCAAAGCAAATTAGCAATACTGCTCCTGTTCCTTAATCAAGGATTTTAAAACATCAAAAGATCTAGCAGGTTTTCAGAAATTAGCCAGTGCCTGTGTTATCAATGTGTGAGTGATAGAAAATGCCCTTAATATCGACACCTACGCCTCTATGACCAGGTCGAAACAAAAACTGTTTCAAAAAGCTCATATTTATGGAAGGGCTACAATTTGGAAACTGCAGAGAGAGGAGTTGGGGGGGGGGGGCGGGGGTATGTGGTCTGATGAGTCACATTTTACCACTTTTTCCTGCATCTGGATGGGTTTATATTGGGAGAGAGCCAAAGGGCCACACTGCCAGGTGCCAGCTGGTAAAAAGGGTAGGAGATCCGCTAAGGTATGTGCAGTCACCTTATGGGAGTCGTTGGGTCAGATTATTACCGCTGATGGCAAAATTGCGGGTAAAAAATATGAGGCTATTTTTGGGCAATCGAGCGTACAACCTCTACATACTGCCATGTCTTAAGATGGTAATTTTTCCATTCACACGGTTAAACAGCTTCAAGAGAAGGTCCATGAGTATCAGGATCAGGTCAAACACACTTTGTGGCTTCTGCAGTTACATCTTAACATCGCTGAACCTTTATGGAAAGTTCTAGAAGATAGCGGGAAGGGCCACTTTTTCTTTTGCAAAGTTTTCCTACTGATCCCACTAAAACCTTGTAAAAAAGCATTCATGAAACTAAAGTTGTTCTGGAAGGAAAGGGCGGCCCAACTCCATATTAGTTGACAAATGTAAATGCTGTGCATGTCTTGGTGTTTTCTTTGATTTGTGTGTCCTCTGTAATACTTCCTACTGAGTACTCAGTGAAGAGCTACCAGAGGTTCACATGTATGAAGGCCCAGGATGTCAGGGTGTGCGTGTCCTATGCGGCGTTGAACTGGACGGTGGTCCTCTCCGTCATAGACGTAGGTGAGTCACGTCTGTTTTTTGCACGCGTGGCCACTTCTGTAGCCCGGGCTGACTTTGCAGGCAGAGATAATAACAGGCGCTGCCCTGTACCAACAGAGAGCTCCTGTCCCCCACGCCACTATTGTTAGGGTCACAATGGGAAACAGTCCGCAGAGCTGCCAGCCTGAATCAGATCCTGTCCCCGGCTTGGACCCAGAGAAAACAGATGACACGCTACTCTTTCTCCTCGCTCTTTCACTCTCTTAATAAGAGGTGACACGAGAAGATGCTTGGTGGCGATGTGGGCAGAACTTTGCTGAAGTACGGGCTTCAGTCCATTCAACAAAGGCCAGATACACAAAAAACAAACCAGGGAAGCTCAAAGCCTTCCATCCACTCCAAACAGGAGCGCGGAAAAGCTGCAGCGTTGACAGTCCAGCCATCTGATAGGGCTAAAATAGCAGCTGTATGTTGTATAGGCTTTGCTAACAATATCTTGTTGATCGTTATTAGTACTCAAATATGTTATGCTCATAGACATCTGTCGTTAAGGTGTCAGCATGAGTGAGGGTGAGTCGCTAATATTAGCAATGGAGAGGGGGAGGCAAATTATCACGAACACTGTGGCTAGAGCCAGCACAAATACTGGTTTTATCAAACGTGGCTGCTTAATTTCACAGAAACACGTATTAGTCCGACATTGGGGCCAACAACTTGATTTAACCAGCCAGGCCTTAAGTCAACGCTGATGAAATTTGAAGGCCCTTTGTTGCACATCAGACGTTAGCGTCACTTAACAACATCAAACATTAATGTGTTTACAGAAATATACTACAGCATGCAAATGCAAAGTCATCTAGGGATCACTTGGGCTGTCTCCAGCAGACATCTGTATCTCTGACCCAGATCCTTACATCTGAACCCCTCACATCAAACATCAGACTCACACAACTTGTGTTAGCAACCGAAACAAGAAAGGGAGCATCCACATCAACCTCAACTTCAACCACTTTTTAACGTCTGATAATTACAAAAAAAAAAAAAAGGGTATTTTATCACAACATTTACAAGTATTTTCAGACAATGAAAGATAACAATGAGCAAAAAACAGAAACTAAAGACCCTGCTGAGGTAGAGAAATGCTTTAAAGATGCAACGCGGCCACAAGCACACACCAGGGTGGACAAATTCAATAGGTTATATTGAGAACTAATCAGCAGGTGATACCTCTCTAAGTCCATTACGATGTTATTGTGGTCTTGTATGCGGCTTTCAATTTCAGCACAATTATAATGATAGCTTTTTTTTTTTTTTTCTGCAACCCAAAGACTGAGACACAAAGAGAAATAAAAGCCTAGAGATTCTTGAGGACAGATAACCCTCCACAAGTATCATAAAACCACGAACGCACACGCGCACGCGCGCACACACACACACACACACACACACACACACACACACACACACAAAAACCATGCATTCATCACAAGAATGAAAGAGGCAAGCAATATCAATCTTCTATCGTAGGGTATCTTTCAAAAGGTTGCTCAGTGGCATATCAAACTAAATTTCAATAACAGTTTGTCCGGCCTTTCAAAGATACAGGGAGTGACATCCATCTTTGAAGTTTAGCGAGGGGGAAAAAAAAAAGTTTGATGGCCTTCTTTTTTCATTTTTTTTCCCCTCTCCCTGAATTTGACAGACAAAGCAACCCAGAATAACTGCCTCGTGAACCGCATGTTGGGGAATGAATGGAAATTGACAGAGGAAGACAGCATGTAGCGTTGGAAGGACAGTCGCCCATTCTGTCCAGTCGCCCGTTCTGTCCTCCCAGTGAGTCAGCAGAATTGGACAGAACAACGGCGTCCTAAAAATCCATCCTCATTCCATTAAACAATGACAACACCTGCCCCGCGTTCCAAAAAGATTTGAGAGCGAAACTCTTATTAGCGTGTGTATTCCTAGCAGCCACGTATCCCATTATAGTGGCTAAGAAAATATGCTCATTTAAATAGCCAAATGAGAGCGGGAGAGAGAAGCAAGCAGTCACCGAAAATATGGAAGGTTCATTTAAAAAGCTTAGGGACATTTAACGGAACCAGGCAGATGGATTTTCCTCGAGAGGTGAAAATCAAAATGCAAATATATTTGTTCATTAGGTAATGGTAATGGGCCTTGTCGGGACAATAACACTATTTCTGTCCCCCGGTAACGACGGCTACGCTAAAAAGGAAAAGAGCTTGGCTAAAGCTGGCGGTCCTCTTGGTGCTTCTGTAAGAAGCCACTGCAACGAGGAAGCCAAAATGGAACCGTGTGGCGTGATTACTCACGCCGCTTTCCTACCACTGAAGAGTCACCTTGCCCACACACAGGGAATTTTGGGGGGAATAGGTTCCAGGTGCCACTACACAGTCGGCGCTCTGAACCGCTAACAGCTTTCCCTGCTTAATGCCTTTTCTTGTCTGACTAGTCTGGGAGGCCAGAAAGATAAATACGCCAAAGTAAACAGACTCGCAAGGTCATTTTAGGTCACGGCTTCAAAACTTTGAGTTGAACTCCCCTTAGGGTAATGCCAAACGTAAACCGCATTTGAATTTTAATTGAAAATAAAAACAAATACCTTTCTCCTCAACCGGTGCACCAACCATATATTGATATCTCACCATGGCCAATCTCTGTGTGTTATCTGGGTATCGGTCTTACGGCAGTTAAGGGAATACCTCACTATCAGACTAAGGTCTCCAGTCTGTCGGGTACTCTTACACTCCTCCTCTTTGTGTTCACCTCATGACATTTCTATATAAACTTTAACAGTGTCATCAGAACATGTTTACAGGTTACCAGTGAAGCCTGGTCATTGTCGAAGAGGTGGTCTGGTTTCAAAGAGAAACAGAGGCCAGTAATGGCACTTAGGGGCATGGACTGACCAGATAACACGTTTCTTTCATTTGAAATGCTGACAAACAGAGAGAGAGAGAGAGAGAGAGAGAGAGAGAGAGCACATGACACATTGACAACTACTGTGTAATCCCTCACAAAAAGCAGCCCTAGAGAGAGAGAGAAAAAAAAAAACAGACATGCCAAAATACTGGTTTGATAATACAGTAGAAATATTGGTGCGCTGTATCTGTACACAATACACATTGGTCACAGATTAATGAGTATTACAAAATATTAAGATGACTGATTCTCAGAACTGAGCCAAACTTTCCCTGCTCCCGTTATAATGGATTAAGGGAGTTAACACTGAACTGTCACATTCTCGGTCACACTGTGACATCAAAGGTCATCGTTGCATTAAGACAACAATTCTAATCTGTTCAATGATCTGAGAGGGAATCCACGGTCAAACTGTGCACAGTGTCAACAATTTCCAAATAAGAGCTAAAAAAAAAAAAAAGATTTTTTGGATGAGGATGGTCTTTGAGGGGATGGAACAATATGTGTTCTTCTTGTTCTTTCTTGCGCGGAACAGTGCGCCGGATCGGAGCCTCCATGAGAACTGGTTCCTCAATCCCTAATCCAGCAGTCTAAAGCCCACAAATCAATCCTTTGAGATTGTGACTTAATCTCCAACAATAACCCCGAGCAGATGACAGGGAAATGGCACACACACACAGGCATGCACACACACACACACACACACACACAGAGGAAAAGAGAAAGAGAGAGAATGAAAGAGAAGGAGAAAGAGACAGAGAGTGAGAAAGAGACAGAGAGTGAGTGAGAATGAGAGAACTAGAGCTACATAAGAACATACTTAATGAATCTCAGTGCTACATCTGGTCTCTGTCATAGGATACGGAGAGAGACCTCCCACCCCCATTTGTTAGATGTAGTTTCAGCAAGAGCGTGAATCATAATAAATAAATAAATAACACGTCATTTTTACGGCTAACAGAAAATCAGATTTGCTAAGGCCGTCAGCAGTGACTCCTCTGGACACAGCTAGGTCTGAGTGACTGTTGCTAATTGAACAAATTCCAATAGACTTTCTGTGGACGGATAAGAATTCCTCTGTTACTCATTCCCCTGTTTTGTGTGATGTAAATAGAAAACTGATGAGTTTACCACTGTTTCAAAAAGTCAAACTGATCTGACCAGCAGCAGGCTCGGAACAATGGTACAGCAGAGACGGAAAAACCACGGTGTGTGGAGAGATAAGATGAACTTGGGACGTTTCTTTCATTCTGAAGATTAAAAGCAAAGCTGCATTTCCAATGGATCATTAAAAAGCCATTAAAGGGACTGTCATCTGCCTCAGACTGACGTGACAGACATATCTTGGCATCCCGCATCACAGAGAGAGAGAGAGAGAGAGAGACAGAGAGAGAGAAAATGGGTGAATAGCTGGAGAGACAGATCCACTCAATCTCTTTTCTATATATATAAAAAAAGAGGATGGCTTTAATCTTTGCATCAATCTCCATTTTACTGTGAAAAAAAAAAAAAAAAAGACGCTTGTCCTTGAGATAATGCAACCTCCCTCCCGCCCTCAAACCGCAGGACGCAACGCATCACGGATAAAGGACGGAATTTCTGTCACAAACCAAAAGACAATATCTCCTTTTCCTTTTCAGCCTCAGCTCAGAAGAGGAAAAAAACAACCCCCTTGTTTAGGCTGGTTGCGACAGGACCTAAGCACAGAAGCCTCTCTTATTATCAGGGGTTGATAATGATACTACTTTCCCTCTTGCCGACCCAAAGAAATCAACACAAAAGCAATCTCTTGTCTGGCTGGTAGGAAAGATCTCCACACTGCAGCAGCTCAATCACACAACCATCTCTATACATTCAGGACCAGCAAAAAAAAAAAAAAAAACCCGCACATCAACACAAAGGGATCGATAGTTGGTGTTGGGCTGGTGGGGGTATCTTTTAAAAAAAAAAAAAAAACCTGTTCCACATCTCCCGTTTGGATGGAATCTTTGAATCGACAGGGGTATTACATGGAACAAAAACCAGAACAGGTCCGAGATCAGCTCAGATCAGTTCAAAGATACGGATTGAGGAGTGGAAACCTTCAGCGAGTGACGGCTGTCAGCGATCCTATCCTTACACAGTGTAAGACGCACACTGGTCTAAAAACACTGACCTTCCTCTAAAGGACTCCTCTGTTTCGGGCAAAAGGATAAATTGCATGGGATACTGCTTTCTGCTGCGGTTATGACAGCTCTGATGATGCCTGTGGGAGCGGGTATGATGATGATGATGATGACGACGACAGTTTGAGGAAGAGATCAAGTCCTCCCCAGACAGAGTAAAAACTGACAGGCTTGGGTCAGCAGTCGTTGGGCTCTTCTCCGTCATCCCCTGACAAGAGGAGCATATTATCTCTTTTTTCTTCTTCTTCTTCTTCTTCCTCAGCACCCTAAACTCAGACCAGTCCCCTGGTGCTCTCTCTCTCTCTGCCTCTCACTGTAATTGCTCTGAGCTTAACTTCCATTTTTACGAGTCTAATCGAGGCTGGAATGCTTATGCCTCTAGATTTTCCCTCCGTTTTTTTTTCCCTGTCAATGTGAAGAAAAACGAGATAGGGCATCCAGGAGGGAGGAGAAATAGCCACTCATGTGTGATTAGAAGCCTTATATGCACCCGGAGTGCTGCTGTAACTGCCAGCAGTGCAAATATCAACCACTTTCCCTTTTTCTCCCTCTCCTTTATTTTCCCTTCCCTTTTTCACTGTTTATATATCACATGGACAAAGAAAGTAAGGGGAAAAAAAGAAGAAAGAAAGAAACCCTTCGGAGATCCCCTGCTCGAACAGAAAAAGCTTAGAAGTACAGCTTTACCCCAAAGATCATTTTAAGTCGATTGTAGCCAAGTACAAGGAACCTTTTACTGCGCTCTGAAGAGGGCAACTCGGGGGTTGTGTTTTCCATAGCTGGAGAGGGAGGCGGAAGCATTCACGTTCAGAACAAGGTCATCCACGGAACGGTCACATCCAGCTCAGGCCTTTCTCTGCACACGACAGGTGGTAATAACAGTCCAGTCTCCAAGAGTCGAGAGAGATTTAAAACTCAATAGTCTGATTCCTGTGCTGAAATGAACTCCACAAAGAACACCCACAGGCAAGAGGAGTTTTTTTTTTCTTTTTTTTTTTTTTAGGACTATTCATTGAGAAATCACATGCCATCTTCCCTGAGAGGTTTTGTTTTCTGGAAGCTTCCGAGCTTCCGTCATGCCGTCAGGGTAGACTGAAACCCATTTAAAGACAGCTAGTCCCATCAGAGTGGAAAAGGGACAGTTGGCAGAGAAAGTTAGGTGAGACTTGATGAAAATGGTGCCAGTCCTTCTCTCTAAATGTCCGAGCTGATTACCGAGACGTACCCTGTAGTTACTCTACACATCACATCACAGAGGGGGGGAGAAAAGAAACACCTGGAAGACTATCAGTTTCATTTCTTCCTCCCTCTCTTCTTAAAACTGATCCTTTGAAACCATTGTCAATACACAAAAAGGGGCCTTGGTGAAATAGTTGTGGCTCTGTGTTAAAGATGATGATATTTTATTTTTTTTTTTATTTTCTTACTTAACACTAGCTCTGTTCTAGCAAACCTACTCTGCACGACAGGACTGCTGCTCTTAAACTGGGTGAACTGGAGTAACCTGTCTAAATCGGTCATAAAAATCTCGTTCTTATACAAATAGTCCAAACCAACAGCTGTAGAAACTCAAACCGACAAGATGGTTGAAAAAAAAAAAAAAAAAACCCTCAGTGATTACACTGACAAATAGAAACCGTGTATTTGTACCGCTGAATCTTAACTTGTTAAAAGGCAATGTAATAGCATATATCTGCACTGCCACACACACACACACACACACACACACACACACACAGAGACAGACAAGTAACATCTGACTTGAAGAAAACCTGGAGAGGTTTTCCATCTCTGTAGACCCCAAACCTGCTTAACACAGATAAGAGCATTAACCTTTAACCTAGCTGATGTCCTACAGGACATCATCCATGAGGGAGATTCTCTAAGAGTGTGTGTGTGTGTGTGTGTGTGTGTGTGTGTGTGTGTGTGTGTGTGTGTGCGCGCAGTAGAGTTCTCTCACAGTGCTGAGGAATCCTGTTCAACTTACTAGGGCTTAGGTTCTTCTCCCTAGTGTGGGCATTTAATGAGCAAAAAAAGTGTTTCTAAAAACACAGTCTCATTCACAAAACCGACAGGGTGTCCAAACATAGGCACGTGAAGAGCTATTTAAGATGCGTGAATTTTTAGCTGAGGAAGCAGCCAGTCAAAGACTCAAACTGACGCTATCTACCCTCCCCTCCTCTCTTCCACAGAAGTTCCAAAAGAATATGAGACAGAATGGGGCCTGTTCTGTAAAGAGCTCGTTTAAGATCCAGGCTCTCATAGGGTCTTTGATCTGTCACTCAAACTCTTTTTGAGACCTTCTCAGAATGTAGACTGAGCATGTTAAACATCAAGAAACATAAACATAACCAATGTCTTCCACAACAGCAAAGCAATGAAATCATAGAGGCACTGTATAGTTCAGGTAAACTCTGATGTTCTGTTTTCTCATTTGGCAAAATTTTCAAATTCTCCTATAATAGCATCACACCACCCACCATTGCTCATTAAGTAGTAAAGATTCCTAGGATTTTTCTCAGGGGAAAAAATACTCAAAATTAAGAAATGAACTAGCGACGTCTCCAAGTTATTCCAAGAGCATATTAGCTCTTAAAACCACTCTAAAAGCAAAAAAAAATAACAAGACTCATCATTCCTCATTCTGACGTAGCCCAGAAACTGTCAGAGGCACAATTATTAACAATTGCAAGCATTAAAGGTCCAAGCATTGTTGTGAACATATTCTTCAGCGAAATGCCTCGGTAAAAAGAAAAATTAGTGACGTGAAAGGTCATCTCTAAGGTTGTGTTCAGCTTGTTTGCAAATTCTAATTCTGACTCTGTTCTGTGAAATTTTGCTGACTTTCTTTGTTCGTAATTGTGTGGGACATCTTTGAAAAGAGAGAATGAAGCTGTGGTAGCTACAGGAGTGGCAGTTGGTCTGAATAATCATATTGTTCTGTGCTGTATATTAAATAGAGAGTACATTGATTTAATCACAACCTGAGTATGGCTGGAGAAAAGGCCTAGACGAAAAAATAAAATAAAATAAAATAAAATCAAAACCCCTCCATTAGCCCACACAATTCTGTTTCCATTTTTGACATGAGACCATTTTCAGAGATGGCACCAGGGCTCAATTCACTGAGTGCTCTATGCCTCATATTAACAGAAAAAAAACACCCAAAAAAAACCATTTGACATCTTTGGGCGAGAGGAAGGATCTGGAAGAACTATTCTCAGCCAGACTATTTTTTTATTACTATGATACTTAAGCTTCATAATAGCCAAGGGAGATATTTTAATATGACTTTACATTTAAGACCTAACTGTATAAACCTCAAACAACATTCGTCCTTCAGTATGAGAGTAACCTTGCTAGTAGTGTGGCAGAGCAAGCATTGAAAATGTGCAGAGCATTGTTACTGCTGAACTCACACACAAAAAAAAAAAAAAAAAAAAAAAAAGAAAAAGAAAAAAAGTGACTGGCTTCAGTCCACCTTATGGCTTTTATCCATGTTTCTTTTTTAACACCCCAGTGCAAACTGATAAGATCCTACAACACATCCCCTTCACTGAGACGACACTTCAACACAATGGGAAACACATTAAAACATCTATATTTAATTCGAACTAATTCAAACCACTTCGTAAACAAGAAAAGAAAAAAAAAAAAAAGAAAAAGATAAAAAAAAACAAAAACAACACCAGCAACAGCAAAAATGAATGCCAGGAAGAGCTGAGAGGCACAGCAAGTCCGAGACACAAACGTAATAAACTTAAAGGCATGAGTCAGATGAGAGAGCAGAGCTCAGTGAAATGGAATTAAAGCCATCAATATAGAGAAACTTAAGCGCTGGTGTTTACTTCCAGAGAAGGGTGCTGTTGGAAGGGAACACGGCTGGGCTTGTTAGTGGGCAGGGTCTTGGAGGCTGCTCTCTAAATGACTTGGAAATGCAATCACAGCCATCCTGGCAAACCTCGCCATGTTTGGGCATCGGACAGAGATGGGTGAGGCAGTAAAAGAACTTGCCCAAAACCGAGGAAAAAAGAAAGAAAGAAAGAAAGAAAGAAAGAAAGGAGGAAAGAACGAAAGAGAGAGGAGAGAGAGAGAGAAAAGAGAGAGAGAGAGAGAGACTTGAAAACGTACACTCACCTCTCCAGCATGCATCGTAAGCCAGCCCACCCTTCGCAACCATGTTTACAGCGGACAGGGTTCCGCGAACACTTCTCTTGCTACACAAT
>NC_044504.1:7100840-7135840 GCF_902362185.1 Chanos chanos | reverse complement strand
AGCGGAAGTCAGGAGTCTCCATGGCCACTACATATCACTTGAAAGAGTAACTGACTTCGCCCTAAACTCAGGAATGATGTGATAAAAACTTGGTTTTCAAACAGTTTTTACATCAGTGAGAAGCTAATCCTCCTGCACAGATTAAGATTTAATTTCGATATTAAAAAAAAAAAAAAGCAGCACTTTAAGATTAAAGATGAAACACGTTCTATAAACGCCAGTAAATGCTTACATCAGTAATACAGCCAGAGGACAAGCTAGCAGACAAACTGTGGGTTACTATGGCAACCCAACACACCAGGAGACATATGTAAAGCATGCATGTTATTCAGAAAACATTCCACAGCACAGACTACACTAACACTTCGCAGGGAAAACCAATCAGTTAACCTCACTATAAACAATTTCCATATATGGAGAGCGCTACTGTGCAAAATACAAAATTCATTCCTTTACCATTTTGGTACCATACCAACTCACAGGCAAAAACAATCACACACAAGAGAAGAGAAGATGTACAACGTTACAGGCTAACACAAATCTGTCTGTTCCGCTACACGTTAGAATTGTAACATGACATTCATCCAAGCAGCTGACTGGACTCTGTTAATAACCCGGCAGCTTAAAAAGGTCAAACCATCTTGACTCACGACTGAGGTGCCCCATGGCTGCCGTTGACCCTCTCCCTCTCTCTCTCCCTCTCCCTCTCTCTCCCCTCAGCAGGGCCACCAGCAACATTCTCCGACCTCAGAGCCACTCTGTGGAGGAGAGCCCTGGAAGAGACTGAAGCTGTCTGTCAGTCAGTTACTGGCCAGGCAGGTTCCACAAGGTGAGATCTGTGTCTCCCACTCAAACACAGAACTGAACAGGCGGTGGGGGTTGGGGGTTCTTCTAAGCTCAAAACAGACAACAGCTAGAAATAGAGGAGCTCTCCTGAAAAGATAAAGATCACCTCCTCCTCCCATGATGCGATGCCATCAGATGCATTTATTAAGCATCTCAGGGTAGTAATTAGCATTTAGCCCCAGGACAATTCCAGCAGTTTCAAAGAGGAGGATGAAGTCGTTTAAAGCAAAGAGAGGCTCCTATATAATTACGTGCATTCTTCTTTTCAGCGTGAAAGGTCTGGCCCGGTAGACAGTCCAACAGTGGTGCTCTAATTTCACAGATCTGTCCCACAGTTTTAAATCTCAACACCACAAAAAACAAACAAACAGACGTTACAGGCTGTGGTTTTGAGGTTTTTGGAGGGAAAGTGAACCCAGAGCCAACGGTATCGAGTAAATGTCACACACATGCCAGACACAACAGGAATGTTCTAGGCCAGCGAGCTAGCTGCCTGAGGCTTAAAACCTCCCACACACCTGCGCAAGGCCGTGCCCTCACCCTGACCAGCATGGCCATCTGGCCCTGCTCAAATCAGACAACACAATGACCACCATCAAAAGATCTCAGAGATGACCGCTAACCACTGCCCAGAGCTACTACTCATACAACCCCCCCCCCCAAAAGACACCACCCTCGAGGTGCTAATCTGGCCTTGAAATGGTCTTAGTCATTTTTAAAAAAAAAAAAAAAAATCAACCAGCATTCAAGTATCATTAAACCAGCCACCAACAACTGTACGGCTCAAACTCTCATTACAAAAAAAAAAAAAAGAATCTTATTTGCCAGTCATTGAAGCACTCCCTTGTTTCCAAGTCGGCAAAGAATGATTCACCATCGAACAGAATTCCTGCTGACCTCTGGCTTTCAGGCAGAGTTTGGCAGAATTTCAGTGGAGTGGTGAATTCTCAGCGGAGAAGCTGTTCTTTTGGCAGGCAGGCAGGCCGGCAGTGCTGGGTGTAGCCTGATGAATTTCACAGGGTGAAGATGATGCTACTGAATGGGAGAGATGTAAATGAGGCCAGGACAACCATAAAACAAGAATGCGAACTACCACAAGACAGCACCGCGGTCAGTTTCACTCAACGTCAAAACTAAAACTGACAAACTGACATGAGACTAAATCATGTAATGCTTTTGAAAATTTTGGCCAGAGACAGGCATAATGATGGAACTATAAGGTACATTCAAACATCTTGTGTGAACCGAGGCATAACCTGCCTGAAGTTATTAAAAAAACACAATTTTTCAGATAGAAATACTGAAAAAAAAAAATTCAAACCAGGACTTACAGCAAACTATTTTAATGTGAACTTAAGCTGGAAAAAGATCATTCCTAAACCTAATGAACCCATGTCCCGTCTTTAAGGAAACCAAAGAAAATTCAAATCCTGGCCCCATCTTTCTTCTCACAAACTGAAGCTAACCCCTGTGATCACCTGACAGTAGCGTCTCACTCTAGATTAAAGGGACTTTGAACGTGTCCAGGAAACCTGAGGACAGATGGGTGGACAACGGAATCAAGAAGAATGAGCTTAAGAACTTTGATTGACGTTCAAATTAACTAGGCCAAATTCAGTCAAAAGAAGGAACTTGAAGGGTGAACAAAAGAGAGCAGAGCAGGGGGGTGGAGGGGGGGGGGGGTGGGGCTGCTAGAAATAAGCACCATTTCTGTATTCTGTCCGGGTGACTCACAGCCAAAGTGCTGATGGTGAAGTCTTCAACCGTGGAGTTAAACAGGGTCAATTGGTAACATAAACAAAAAAAAAACCGAGAGATTCCCCTCTCCACGAAACATTTTATGACAGGTGATCAAAGAGCAGACAGAGTTTACACAGGAAAAACAATGCGCCTCAGTGGAATGGTTAGCTGGCAGCGTTAACAGAACGCTGACTGAGGTATTTGTGACAATTTGGCAACTGGCCAGGCAATCTTATGCTACAGACGCCATGGAAGTATTTTGTGAGGTTGGTAATCTACACGTTTTTCTGCCAAAGCAGTGAGGTTCTCACGTGAATGACACTGATTAACTTTCTAATCCTGTCTGTGGCGTCGGTTTTAAGTCCAGAGTGAGTAGGGCTGTCTAATACATTTGATATATGTGAAGCTAAGGGTAGCATTCAATTAACATTGGGTCATTTTCTTAAGCAAGCCTGACGTGAAAAATGCTATAGTTAACTCATGTATAAAAGCCAGTTAATTGATTGTGACCACACTCAGTGACCAAGAGAACAAGGTAGGCGGGAATGGGACGACATTTTAACATTTTAAAAGAAACCACAGCACTATCCCAGAGGACCCACAATGTGTAATTGCTTATTTCAAATTGCATATTGACTTTGCCATATAAAAGTTACGTTTGCAGTCATGACGCTTTTTTAGACTTCGCTGAACAAGGAGTCGATACTATATTTCAACCCTAATAAACAAACAGAAATAAATAAACAAATAAATAATTAGCTCTCCCGAGAGTTTCACTTTCACTAGAGGCCAAGAATTTGTCAAACACTGAACTTTCAAGGATGTGGACTCGAACCAAATCATTTCTGTAAAAGCAAAAAAGCTCTTTAAAAAAAAAAAAAGAAAAGAAAAAGCACATTTGAGAGAAAAGTACAGAGCGTTTTTCAGACAAACGCACATGCCTGAAAACTGCAGCAAAAAAAGCAAATCCCAATTAATTAGCCCAAGCTGGTCATTAACACGTAACAAAATGTCTGAAGCTCAAATGACCGAAACATTCCAAAACCGGAGCCTCAAACACTTTTCCACCTTTAGAAAACATGAAGATCCTATTGATAATAGAGAAGACATCTCTCAGAAATCTCTGAGACATATTTCAGAGACCGTGAGACCTAAACCTCACACTGGTGTCTAGGAGCAAAACCTCCGAAAAACACCAGTCGAAAAAAGGATGAACATGAAAGTAACAGAAGAAGGTTAATGTGGGTTTGCATCACACATGAAACCATCATTGGCAGCAGAACACAAAAAAAAGGCTACGATTACAATCTTGATTGTTTGACTTTTCGAAGGCAGCGTTACAGCTGAAAATGTTTGACTCTGTATTAGACACACCCTAAGGCTGTGGAATGTCTTCCAGCCAGAACCAAAGCATTAAAACAACAGCAGCACAAAGTGAGCCATTAGATTTGTGGAACTCCTCCACTATGATAAACCGACTTTCAACATATACACACATTTCACACACACACACACACACAAACACACACTCACATATACAGAGAGAGAGAAAAAAAACAGAACAAAACATAAAGCATACCCCTGGGCTAAAGTTCCTGAGTTTGAAGAGAAAGAGAGAGAGAGGTAGAGTGTGTGTATCTTTTCCCTCTGTTCAGGATCACTGAAGGTGGATGAGTGAGACAGAATCTCTTAGAAGTAGTGCCCACACCTTGAACTGTACCATATACAAAAAATGTTGTAATATCAAAAGGGTGCGCTCATGGCTAGACCTCCGTCTGAGCCGGGCAGGGCTGGACTTGGCACAGAGAGAGGAGAGGAAGTTCAGTCATGAACTACATACAGGAGTGCACCGGTCCACAGACACACCTTAACCTATCTGGCCCTCAATCACATTTACATCACTCAAACTTTATGATATAGTAAAAAAAAAAACAGAAGAGTGTATGGGCTTGTCTGTGTGTTCTTTCTTCAGGACTGAGATCTTTCTCTCGCTCACTCTCTCTCTCTCTCTCTCTCTCTGTCATTGCATGGAGCAAGGGAACGTCGGCTAGTTCAAATCATCGTCTACAGTCGCAAGTTATGACAGAGCATAACCACAGATTATTTCCTCAAATGACTACAAGCCTCCCACAAAATCAGGGTGGAGACCGTGTTTAAGAGCAAACACCAAAATGGCCTTCACGTCAAATGGAAAATGAAATTCCAAGACCTTCTTTTGAAACTCATTCCCATCAGTTCAAATCTCTGTTCATGTAGAACTGAGGTGTGTTGACAGCATGAAAGAACCAATAATAATAATAAGAAAATACTTGCAAGATTTAAAGTTCTGGATTCTTATCTGTAGAGTCCAATAAAAAAAAAATACTCTCTTCAGATTTAGGACTCTCTTGGTCTGTGGTGATAAATAAATGTTACTATAAATTTATCATTCACTTAAATCCCTGTTTCTTTTTTCATGTCTTAGGTGACCCACTTCACAACACACTTCTAATCTAATCCATCCTTACCATGCTTGACTCAACCTGCCTACTCGTCACTAAACCCTTGATTAAAACCCTGCATGTCGGTGCTAGAGGAGAAACGTACAAAGTGCACGTACGACTAAGATTAAGAAACGTGGATCTAAACCACAGAATGACTCAAAACGACGTCATCCATGGAACTACATTTGAGTTGGAGATGAGTTCTGTCTGTGTCATATCTTCAATTTCCCAACATATCAGCAGCTTATCACACTTCAATATGTTCACGTTCGGGAAGGCGTTTTTTTTCTCTGGCAGCGCCGCAAACCCGAGAGCTGAATCCATCAGAATCCGCGCATATTTGACCGAAATCAAATATGACATTAAGTGAATTTGCATGACAATTGGACCGATATTGACCGTGTTCTCGGCTCCACGATGCAGCTGTGTGCAATGACTTACGGGTCAGCATTCGTCTCCGGCTGCCGTCGCCGCTCGGTACTGCCCAGACTGATTACGGAGAGAAGATGAACTGTCTTCTGCTCAATGATCAATCAAAGGCATAAGACCGGTATTAGCTTAACTTAGCAGACTGTCCGTTTCATCAATAAAACAAACATGTGGATTCATTACACTGGATTTAGAGATGGTAGGGAAGGGAGGGGGGACACAGCTAAAACAATATTTGTCTCACACATCCATTGCACTATTCATATTAAATTTGCGTGCGCGCGTGTGTGTGTTTGTGTGTATGTTTGTGTGTCGTGAAGGGTCAGTAAGTGTGTACATCACCAGACTACAATCATACAACGGTGTTGGCTTGACTGCAGAAGCCCAGGCAAAACCTACGGAATGAGAGGGAACGGCATATGCCGCAAACGCGGAGCAGACACGAGTCCTGGGCAGACATATGCTCACACAAGAGCTGTGAGCCTTCGGACGGCTGCCTACTATTTTCTCTCTCCAACAACAAACGCCTGATCATGACAAACCCTAAACATCTTAGACCAGAGATCTTCAACGTTTTCCAGGCCAAGTTGTGGCCTAAAATTGTGTTGCTTATTAAAACGGGCCAACAATAATGTGTAGGGCGGCCTATAGTACCATGTAATAAAGTACTTTGTAATGGTGTATACAATGCTAAGACGTTAAAATAATAATTATTTACAGATTCATATACTGTATTTACAGACCATAGTTTTCTGTAATTCTTTTTTTTTTTGCTTAGGAAAATCAAGAATACACAATTCTGGCCAACATGTACAGAAGTGAGGTGAATACGTGGAAGATGAAAAAGATTTATCTTTGCTTATTATACGTTGTATTTATGTTAACATATATTGTCTGACATATTTTAATTTTTGGAAGAAAAAAAAGTTTGGGATCAAATAATTTGGCAACCCACTGCAGTAACTCTGAGGACCCCCTAGGGGGTCGCGGACCCCCTCTTGAGGATCTCTGTCTTTAGTGGTGGGGGGGTGGGGTCTTCTGGAATAACCATCTCCAGTGATCCTGACTACTCAGTCACATTTGCTTAAATCAAAGGGAAAATCACAAATCCAAAATGGGGTATGGCAAGATCCTGCTCCAGTAACGACTCCTCAAACCGTAAAACCAAGGACAGGCCTTCAGAAAAAGTCATATGTTCCACCAGCTTACCCAAAAAACATTGCTAATATTACACTTTACAATGCTACCACCAAAAGTAACAGGTATATTTAATGCATGCTCTTACTTTTAAGTCTTATGGAAGATAGAAATCATTTGTTGCTCTGAAAATTGAAAATGAACATACTCCAAAACCATAACAGATGGTGATTACTGTAAAGTTCTCACGGAACACATCATACCAGAGTCCACTGAGTTTTAATGAGCCAGCTCAGCTAAAATCTGTTTAACCTTCAGGAAGAACAAGCCGTGACCTTTCAACTAATAACACAAATACATTTTCTCTTTCTTCCCACTCTTCAGACATACAAAGGCTATTGATCTCAATTTTGCAGTAAATAGTTTGAACTTTCAATACCAAAGCAAAGGAAAAGGCAGATGAAGATCTATGTGAACCACACTGTCACAGGAAGTGTGTGTGTGTGTGTGTGTGTGTGTGTCTGTCTTACAAGAGCAAATGAACGAAGAACAGATAGATAACAAGGGAGAAGGGAGATCACAGATCGAGTCCAACAGTGACCTACATGTAGTCTGCTATTGACTGTGCTACAATAAGTCTCTTCGCAGTGATTTTTCATGCAGTTTTTGAGGTAAAATAATGCAAAATCAAACACTGGGGATAGAATGAGTAACATCATCAACATGATGTAAGCAATGCAGAGCTAAGGTGAGGATGCAGCAACATTAAAAAAGTGCCTACAGGGAGAGAGGGAGGGAGAGAGAGAGAAGGGACGGTAGGATTCTAATGTGCCATTTGTAAAGACAGTGCTTATTAAATACTCATAGTTTTTGAGAGAGGGTCTAGAGGTCACACAGAGACGCTCTACGCTCCATTTAAATAAGAGGGTTTTGTAGAGAAAAGTGTGAGAGGAATAAAAGGATTTTAATAACTACTTCAGCACTGATGAGAGAGGTACATTTTCCCTATAAACATGGGTCTGGGCAAACACTATCTGACCTTAACCTTTAGCTACCACTAAGAGACACACAGATCGCTGGTGTTCCCATTGTGTTCAGCTGGACAACCATTGCCACTGTTGGACTGGGTTCAACCAAATGGCGACAGTGAATACTTAGCACATTGCGAGTGTTAAAAAAAACATTAGGTCATAACCTTGGTTTCACCGTTGTTTTTCTTTAAGGTCATTCATATGCCTATTGCTCTATGGGCCAGATAACAGACACTACTGCAGGTGGTCTAAAACTATTTTCACAGTCTTTTCCTCAATGTATTAAGTGATTCAACAATTCTTTTTTTCTTAGCCTTTTGTCGCACTCTGCTCGATTTATATCTTACGGAACACCTGTTCGGTGCCTGAACACAGCTGCCATTTGGATGTTAAACAACAACAAAAGAGAGTTTTAGACATAAAAATATCATAATTTCACAAATACATCTTATACACCAGTACACATAGCACAGATTGCTCTATAGAGCAAAAAAGGCCTCTCCAGGACAAAAAACCCCCCAAAATATTATGGACTTGTTCTCATAGAAGAACGTTCACTATATCAAATTTACTGAGCATCATAGACTGCAGGTAATCTGGCAACCCTGGATCACCCCCCCCCCCCCCCCCTTCGTTTGAATTGTAGCCGCTGCGTCCTACATAAACAAATGTGCTGTCACAGTGAATCAGTTCTTTCTTCACTGCAGTGGATGCTGTCATCGCTGACCTTAACCTCCAGCTGACAACGGGAGATATCAGTAAATTTGAATTATACCCAACAGGTACCACGTTGGTCGGCTATGAATATCTACCCGAGTCAGTGTCTTTTAGCTGGAATTTAAGGCGTCTTATTGCGCAAATGCACTCTTGAGTTTGAGTAAGCACAGTTGAAAGTTTAAAAGGTCTGACCGAAAGTCACGATGCTAGCAAACAACCACTGATTCATATAGAGAGGAATTTGCGAGGAGTGGATTCGACTGGACGGAGAGTTGAAGAAACTTCTGCATGACATCACCCGCACCACAATTAGCCCGACAGATCAGGCTTACGCTAAAGTATGCATTGCTACGGCTCATGAAAATAAATGAAACGTAAACAAAATGTGGCACTACATCCAACTGAGAGGGACCAATGCACATGTAGCCAAGTGGAAAAGAAAGAAATTAGTTTTTGATGAAAATGGCAACAGGCCAATCCCTAGCTTTCACACTTATTCAGCAACGACATAGGTAATGGGGGGCCGAGGAGGGGTAGAGGGTGAGGGCGTCAGTAAACAAACAGCCACGCACAAGTTATTGCAAGTCTAAAGGTTTTCTACCACATTTGGAGAACAATTCCAGAAGACAGTGAGTGTGTGTTTATAGCCTGTATATATGTACACACACACACACACACACACAGGAACCTCCATGGATCCTACAAAGGGGGAAAAAAACCCATCTTCTAAGTAGTGATGGGGTATGGGAAAGGTCCACAGGATCTATGAGAACATTAATTGAAAAATAAATCTCAGTCCAACAGCCCGAGAAAAATAAATTTCCTCATGAGATCTCAGTCATGATTCACTGGGAAAGCGAAAGACTTTATAGGGCCAAGAATGGGATGTGTGGGTTTTATCCGAGACACGGACGATGATTTGTGTCTGTAAGGTGTTGCACAGCACCGCAAGTACTGTCACCTTCGTTCCTGGGGTCCTGGGATTTTGGAGTCAAGCACATGTCCTCTACCACATTAAAAAAAAATAACGACATCAAATTAAATCGTAAAAGAGCGTGACATGACAAAATCGATCTTGTGGGAAGGCCAAATACAACGATGTAAACAAAGATGACATCGATGACGACTTTAGTTGCGTTTTCGGAAGGCAAGCTGAAACAGAATGAGCAAATGGACCTACAGCATTTCATAGATATTCCAGATATTGCCACGTCCTTTTTAAGGTGAATACATTTTGTCCTTAGATTAACAACTGATTGGAAGAAAACTGTAGCGGAAACTTTGTCTGAATCCAAATAAATGAGATTTCCTTGTATATGCGGTTGAACTTCAGCTCGCGAAAATGCAGATATGAGCACTTTGACTTGCCAGCAACCCAGTCACATTTAGAGCGGGGGTGGTTAAAACGAGCATAGTTTGACATCACATAGAGCTGTTAGCATAGCAGCCATGGTTGAGTTTATACTCTGCTAAATGTCAGCTCTCAGGACAACGCAGGGAGAGTAAATTATAGGTTATGCAAGGACTCTTTCCACGGTCTGAGCATTTTACCCTCCCCCGTTCCTCATAATTTGGAGTTAAAGTTGTCCAATGATATGAACATACCAACGCTAATTCTTTCAATAGATGCAATAGGTGAACTCTTGCTTCCGTAAGGTTACCCCTACCCGCTCAATTTAAGGACAAATAAATTTAGCCAATGCTTCATTTAGCGAAATAAAGCATTCTGTCCATTGATCTTCCTTGTCATTCCATATTTTGTGACGTAATAAGAGTTGGAAAAATAACCATAACCCTGCATACCATGAGGGCCTTTCTTTGAAGCTTATGAGTCTGAAACATTCAAGAAGATGTCACTGCCAGTATGTCATGCGTATCTTTGGCTTCTGTTTTTAGACTTGTACCTGCATAGTCGTGACTTAATCACACGGGCCACGAAGAATGTGGAAGAGCGAAGTAGCGCACATGCCGCCACTATATCTGGCAACTGTACAAACGCATCCAAGTGTTTGTCATAAACCGCGCAATGCTGTTTACATGTCAATTTTTGCTGCATGCATACATCGATTAGCATACAATTTCATACACAAAAGGTCAGTATTAATTACTTCGATAATACTGTTTTATTCGTGAGATTCAGAAACTTGAGAGATTCAGAAAAGAGATTCGAACGGACACAAAACTAGAGGTTAAACAAAAGTAATTTAATGGAATGAATCACAATTTTCAGTACACTGAATCTCGTAGCATCGCTCAGAATGACAAGCAAGAAGCCACAGGCGAAGTTCTCTTGCTTACCGTAATATGACATTAGCCTTAGCATTTGTCCATTCATCGTGTATTGTCATGGCCTTTTATGTCATATTGTCCAGCGCGCACTGACAGCGGCGGGGTTCTCCGGAGGCTTTTGGTGTTACCCACGCACTCAGCGGGCAGACAGCCTGTCCCCTCCGGTCCTTCTCCTCTACTGGGGTAACCAGAGCCAGGCCACTGACGGTGGTAATTTAACATAACTAAAATATTTAGCAAGTTGCCGTGCATACCAGTTTCGGATTTACATGTAGCTAAGTAACTGTATCATTGATACTTCTATGAAGGAATTTTATCAAGATAAACAAAAAAATAATTCTCCTTGGTGTTCACACGCCAATAGACTACAGTGTGGTTGTCGAATTCAGACTCTGCACGCCAGCCCTGTGCAGACCAAACTCTTTTGTGTGTGTAATCTCCCTGAACGCTGACGGGTTTTGTGTTATTTGTTATCTTCTGGTAATCTGGCCCAACAGTACTTCCGAATCTGAGGCCTTCGCAGACATTTCTCTACCTTTCCTTCTCATCAGCAATGACCGGAAGACAGCGGTATTTAACTCAAAATGTCATGCTCTCACCTCACAGTCACAAACAGACTACACAAGCACTAAACGTTTATGGTTAACGTGACAGGTTATTTAATTACGACGCTGTAAAACTGTCATTACTGCGCCTTTAAACTGTCCTTGAATAATAGAAACTACATGCGATTACGTGGCTGAAATGTGAGTATGCCTGCTACAAAAATAGACTTGGGGTTACCAGGGGTTGGTAAGACACATCAGTGTCATAATCTCTGAAATGCTGCAATGAAAGAAAAAAAAAATTAAAAACTGAGGCCTACATGGTTTCTCCACTGTCAAAGCAAAATCCTTGTTTTTACTCCATATGTTCAAATCCCTTCCCACAAACCTCTCTGAATGATAAATTAGGGATATATTACACATCCTCAGTGGAATGTCTGTTCTCCACAACTAGTGGTTGCCCTCACAGAGCAGACTAGTTCTCCTCAGACCAAACTCTTCAAATGTGGGATGGAAAAGAGGAGAATGGACTGTTGAAATGACACGGAGAGAGAGAGAGAGAGAGAGAGAGAGAGAGCGAGCGAGAGAAGAGAGGGAGAAGAAGGATAGTAAAAAACAAAAAAACATCTGGACTTCAGAACTTTTTTTTTAATATAAATTGCCTCAATCGGGTCGTGAGAAATACAGCATTCATCCACTACAACTAGTTGTTTTTTGTTTTGTTTTTTAAACATTAGCTTATTTTGAAGTTCATTAACACCTGGTAACACAGGCACAATATTTATCACTGCAAAATCCTAGTCTAGCACTTGACCTTTTAATCTCATTTCTCTAAACCTGCTGATCTGGAGCCCTGAGCAAGAATGAGTGCCCGAAGAGATCATTTAGAAATGGCCTCTTCACATGCAGTTTCATTATGTCAAAGGCACCAACCCCTTCCACCATCTTCACATAATCATATGTAAAACAATAGCAGATTTTTTTCTTTTACACCTTATATATACATACGTTATTCATATGACTTGCACAGCAAAAAAGGAAAATAGGTGGAAGTTTACAGTAAATGACTTCAACGACAGACAGAAAGACTCAGAGACAGTCCAAATCAGCATTGGGACGGAAGGGCGTCCTAAAAACCGCTGAGCTTTTCATCTGTTGTCAGTCCCTGTGTAATCTGTCCAGACAACAACATCAGTTTACAAAAAGACAAGATAAATACATACTGCTTATCTGTGGACAGCACACCCTTTAGAGGACAACACAATGTAAAATGAATCCTATTCAGTCAAATTCTTGTGTAAGCTCCAGTGTCTCCTTTCACTGAGTTGAGATTTACTGTTCTCTTCAACTGGGGCTCAACAATATGGAAGTGTACAAAAAAAAAAAAAGGAAACGTCTTTAGAAACTAAAACTTCAGAAATTATTTTTCTGTATTAAACCGTTTTTGTGCTGTTCTTTTCTGTAACAGTGCTCCATGACAAGTGTTAAATACTGCCTAATTAACTGAACTGCACAGATTTCAGCTGTAGGGGGGGTGGGTGGGAATTGCTTTGGGTAATAGCTATCACGAGGAGAATCCTTACTGCCCTCTGCATACCCTGCTGAGAGAAAGAGAAAGAGAGAGAGAGGGAGAGAGAAAAATGGACAAGGATTGACCTCTTTGGAGGCCATCAATAGCAGAATAAAGTTCCATAACCAGACTCAACTTACTAAACCATTTTTTTTCTGTTCATTTACTTTATTCACGGTAAAAACTGACAAAATTTCTATCAGCCAGTCCGCTTCCCACAACGCTCTTTGAAATGTAAGTCATGTACTAAGATGCATCTTAAGGTACTTCCTGATTATCATGCAAATTGTGTAATCATTAATTACCATTAGGATTCTCTACAGTGCAGCCAATTCAACCTATGAGAGTAATATGTTTGAGCATATACTGACACTGGTGATGCAGATGTTCAGGGGAAAATCACTAAAGCTTAGGTTGGTTTGGTAAAGCTCTGTAATGCCTTCGGCTCAGACTCACTGTCTGTCTATATTGGAGCTTGCTCAGAAACAATAAGGAGGAGTTCTGTTTGGCAAACCCCCCCCCCCCCCCCAAAAACCAAAAAACCAACTCCTATAGCTTTCACTCTAATAGCCCAAGTAGTTAAACAAGAACTGAATTTGACAAGTGCTTAATAAGTAAATACATTTATGACATCAACTTATCGGCAATGCACATATTCTGGAAGATTTTTTCCAGAGGACCAGAAAAAAAAAAAAAAAACTGGAACACCGCAGTGCCACTGTGAATGCAGCAAAACTTCCATATCAGGCCCCTCAAGGGTAGTTGAAATGGCAACATGTCTAATTTTCTACATCAGACAGTGGTCTCTGGACTTCTTTTTGATATTGCAAATTCAAAAATATCAGACACAGAGTGAAACGTCTTGATGACAAAGACTGCCAAGGAGATCTTGCTCTTGTAACACTGCACGTTTGTCAGTGGGATAAGAATTCAAGCAGAAGTGGACTGCGCTAACCTAGTGATAGGACATCTGAATAAACGAATGAGAGAAACCTTGTGTATCTAGTTTCGCTGATATGTCACGTGGACGCATGTGGGTTAATTTCATTAAAGGTATGAAAAGAAATCACTGACTGTGAGCTGATGCATTTCCAGGTGAAATATGGAAAAAGCCAACTGTGGTCAAAGAGATAAAGCCCTGTTTCTCCATTAGTAAAGGCGCTGAAAGTAACTATGTTAATCCTCCAACGTCTCAGTCCTTCAACGACACGCCTTGCACTTCACAATCAATTGCTACTCAGTCTGTTCAAACACACGCGCTGCCTTTATTTCCGTGGATTTAGGTTGTGCAAACCCCGAAAGGACAGCAAGAAGTAAAATTAGGTCGAAAAGGAGACAAAAATGAACGCGTGGAATAGATAACTCAAAAACTGCTAAACGATATCCCATTAAATATCGGTTAAATCAGCATTCAGTGTAGGGACGAAGCTAATGCAGTGTATTTCCAAAACGAAACGCATATTTTGCTTCCGAGATGACGCTAATTTGGCTCTAGGTTGGTTATATTGAAAGCACCAATACTCGAAGTACTGTGCAGTGCTCCTTCTACACATTCTTGTTTAGTTGGGCGCTTTATTAAAAAAACTGAGCAACTAATTAAAACGGTTCCTGTGCAACAGTACTAACTAAAATCACTAGACCCACACTCTAAAATAAGTAGCTAGTCTTCCATAAACATGAGAGAAATCGAATGTGGTATATAGGAAAGACGCATAAAACTCCGCCCATCAACGACCTCGCATTCCCGGCATTCCAGGACAGTACTCACCTGCCTAGTTATTTGCACCGAGGCTCTAGGCTGCGTTTCGATCACTGTTCTTCAAGGACATGTCTAATTCAAACAATGGCTCAAACACACAGTAGTCCAATCAGAAGAAGTGACTGCCTAACTACCCCTCCGAGAATTCGGGGGAGGGAGGAAAGAATAGAGACAAACTAAGCGAAATAGTTCTTTAGGATCCAATAAAGGTGTTGCCAAGTCAGCTAAAACGGTCACAAGAATGAGATTAAGTGAGAATTAGGACCATCTCTCGTCATGCACGCAGTATCGCCGACTCAAAAATGAGAGCAAGGGACGTGAAATAACAATTGTTTCGCTGGTTTGATTTTGTCGTAGAAAACTGCACACATAAACGTGGCCACTTCAGGTCAGGCTGCATAACGTTAGATGTATGAAGGAAGCCAAAATGAACAGGTTTAGAAACTTAAACGATTCCGTACCTTGTGGAGGACTGTTGCGGTCGTTGTGTTGAACTGCTGAACCCCATCGGAACATACAAACTCATCGGGATACAGCTAGTATTAGTGGGACCCCAGGTTTAGCTCCGAGCTTCGAGAACACAGTTCGCGCAAACTCGTCTCCATAGTCCAGAACAAGATTTCCACCCGCTCCAACTCCGAAGCAATTCGAGTGTGCATGACGTAAGCTCAATGTAGGGTTTGAACAACACAATCCATTGGATTCGGGATAGGAGAGATGTCGTTTGATTGGACAGTCCCATTGTTGAATGGACCAATGGTAAAAAAGACAATAGTTACCTTGGTTACATTTGTCAACCAACTGTTTTTGCGTCCGAGCAGTAAAGAGAAGTACAAGGTAATGCAGACGTTTTGACTATAGCAAAGAGCGACATTGTAGAATATCTAAAGTTTCTTGGAAATGACGAATTTACTTTGACTTTACTCCTTATCATATATTCACGCAACCGTTATTTTCATCAGGAGTGCTCGATAACTATCAAAAGAATTTTGTGTGTGTTACTACTAGGTCGAAAAAAAGAAAAAGAATCGGTTGTATCTGACAGTTAGTCAGCAGCAGTTACAAAGTTACCCTTTCGAACATCAGAGTCTGATTACAGACGTAATATGTAAAGTGTAGCTATTGCGTGTTTATTTTTGTGTCACAGGAAACATCAGATATGTTCATATTCGAAATGAGACATCATCACTTTTGAGACCTTGAATTACCCCTGTTCCCTGTGTTGGCAAGACGTAGTGATTCACTTGAACTGCTTTAATTGTTTTAGCGTATATCGGATGCGGTGAGTCGACTCGATGTGCTGACCTATATCCATATAACCTACAGGGTAAGGAAATGTATGCACACCATTAACGTAGCGCTAGAATGCAGTTCCATTTGGAACTGGTCTGCCTTCAGCCGTTTCATCTAAAAGTAAAATTTAATTCAAAGTTAGCAGACAGAAGAATGATAGATTTTGTAGGCTAGATTTTTTGTCAGGATCAGTATTCAAAGTGGGAACTATATGGAAGTTAAGATAAGATCATGTATAATACGTTCCATCCCACGAGCTGGAACACAGAAAAAAGCGTCTAAGCCTTCTTTGTACTCTATATTTCAGTTCGATTTCTTTCATGAATGCATGGTAGTGTATCTGAGTTGTATACAATGTTTAGGTGTGCCTGAAATTACCGTCACAATTTTACATACGACGTTTTTACAGTCAAGTCTGAATGTATTAGGGAGTGGGACACCTCTGAGAGGAATCCACCATGTAGAACTAATGGCTCTACAGGTCCCCGGAGTCCCCTCTAAACTAAGAGACGTCTATTGCCATGAGCTGTTGCAAAAGAAACTAGCAAATTTTAGAGGGAGCTCTAAGCATACGGATATGTGTTACTCTGTGTGATTCGGTACCTAGTGATAGATATGCAGTATTGTCATAGCGTGCTTTAGCAATCAGCGTACCTTGTGGTTATACTGTTACCCCCTAAGCTGAAAGCTGCATAAAATTCTGTCAATGCACATTTTTAACTGTCTGAATGAAGAAAAATATTATTACACATAGAGGGAATGAAAACCTACATGCTCTTTCAGGCGAAGATGTGGAAAGAGGGAGCAAAATAGCAATTACCTCAAGATACAAATGGCATTTGTGTCAATGCCTCTTCCATGCCAGAGGAGAGAGTGATTTTTCTCTCAGCTGCACACATTCCACATGCGCAGCTTATCCTAACTGACATAACTGAATGGAGTTATTAATTCAGCTCCAGACAGAGGGAGAGAGAGAGAAAGGGAAAGAGAGAGAGAGTGTGTGTGTGTGCTAAAGATACTCTGGAGCATCATAAAGCGTGTAGAGGGAAGCCTCCATATTCCTCCTATACACAGAGTGATAATCAAATGCTGCAGGAGAATTAATTACTACTCCCACCGGCTCCCTCCCCAGCATCCTCCTCTTCCGTGTGAAATTGATTGCCACATTAAAGGGACATTTGATGCCGGTTTCTGACTGAGTCCTCGTATGTTTCTAGCCCCCGTGTGATACGCTTAGTGGGAAATGGATCTACTGTTGTTCCTTTATAGCACATTTTTACTAAGTAACTGGATGCAGTAACACACGCACGTAATGCATTCTCATACAGAGTGTTGCATAATAAAATAAATCATACAGTTGTAATTTTACTTGAGGTTATCAAAGTTTACCAGCACGGAGACTAGACATTTTACACGCAGTCTTCATTTGGGCTCTTCTGTTCGTACACTCAGGAGAGCTAACCCCCAAAGGCATTATATATTAAATGTGCTGTTTAAGGAGAAATCTGGAGATAGGAGTTCCTCTAATTAACTTTCTCAATATAAATGTTAATCCTAAAAATAAATAATAAGACTTCAGAAAAAAAAAAGCTGCATCGACCTCTTGTAACAACCTTTGAGGATATGATAATAATGTTTTGATATCTGAAATTTTATTAGCATATGTTTTCCACTCACAGATGAGGAAGCAATGAGTGGGAGGGACCTACGAGTGTTCATCACAAACCATCGTGCAGATGATTTAGGTAAAATTAACCCAGTGTGCCTTTTCTTTCTTTCTTTCTTTCTTTCTTTCTTTCTTTCTTTCTTTCTTTCTTTCTTTCTTTCTTTCTTTTTTTTTTTGGCTAAGCATTTATGTATGATTGTGATTGGTTGATATTCATCTGCCCTTCGAGTAAATGTAACCTGTCGGTGTAGTGTCTGATGAAATGGTAACTACTGTGATTTGCTTTCCACGTTGTTGAGGGCAGTTGGGGGAGGGGGGTGTGTGTAGCTTTTGTTAAAGGCACCACTGATCTGTTAAGCAGATGCCTGATGCGGCTGCTTCTCTCTGCCTTGCACTTATAGATTTCACTGTAGTCACCCTCTGTACTGGCTAGAGGATTTGGTGCAGTGGCTGTGTGCGTGTGCGTGTGTGTGTGTGTGTGTGTGTGTGTGTGCGTCTGTGTGTTTATTTATTGTTTTTTGAAGCTCTGCACCAGTGACCCTTCTTTGGTCAGCAGCAGGAAGACCAAAAGAGATTATAATAATGTTGAAAACGTGTTGCTAATTTGCTTCATTCTCAATTTCTTCGGCTGAATAAACAAATAATCAAATTTAAGGAGCATGTAAGTGGACTGATATACGAATAAATGTATGACTGAAAGAATGCATTGATCGCATGTGAATGCATGAATGGATGAACTGCTGGATGGACAGATGAATGAATGAAGAAAGGAATGAAGAAAGGAAAGAACCGCCCCCCAGCCCCTCGCCCCCGACTGATAATTTTTCCTACCGGCACAGAGAAGCTGACCCAGCGGATAAAAGATGGACTGGGAAGCTCCAAGTACAAACCAGTTCAATACGAACAACTAGAGGCTATTGTAGAGGCCAAACGCTTCTCAGCTGAACTGACTGAACAAAAGGTAGGTCAGCAAAGGCCACCTTTCATTAAACAACTTAGAAACATGATGAACCGCCAGGGAGAAACTGCTGCGTAGAGATTGTAGTTCACTACGGCTACTGTCAAGTTAAATTAGTATTTTGGGCGGGGTTAATTTATTTAATCCATGCTCACACACACACACACACACATGCACGCACACACATATACACAAAACTGAATGTACCTACAGGGATTACTAATGCATATTCATAAGCCTTGCTAATTAAAGAATAAATGACCTTGAATTCTTAATTTAGTTTGAGGGGCAAAGTATCACTTGTCTGAAAGTGCACAGGTGTCTCTGAAAATGTAAGAAAATAATGTGTTTGATTGTTGTCTCGATGTTTTTTTTTTTTTACAAATTTTATTTGAAATTATTTATTTGCCTTTTTAGGCTTTTTAGAAGGAATGACATAACCGGGGCAGTTGTTTAAACATTGGGTATATTTCATGGCTCATCTTTTCTATCTAATTGGAGGAAAGCCATACTAAAGCAGAACTCAGGAGAATGTTAGATGTTTGGCTTGAAATCCAAGTGGGTGATGGTGGAAGATTGTGTTGCGTTAAGAATTCAGATTAAAAATTGTGAAATTGAATAATGCTAACAGACCTCATGCACACTCACACATGCATATAATATGCTCATAAGTATATGCACTCTCTCTCTTTCTTTCACACTCTCTTGCACTCTCTCTCTCTTGCTCTGTCTCTCTCTCTCTCTCTCTCTCTCTCTCTCTCCCTCTCTCTCTCCCTCTCTCTCTCTCACATACATACACACAAATGTACAGTCACCCACAAAAACGGCCTCCCTAGAGATCCAGGAGAAAGGATTTTATTACGTAACAATACATCCTCTTACGTAACGCATGAGGTATTTCCAAAAACATTAGGCTAAAAAGAAAAAAAAAAGACAAAATAAGAATTATGTTTATCATTTAAATATTCATGAAGAATTTTTTTTTTTTTTTTTTTTTTAAGGAATGACAAGAAGGCTTTTTGAAGTTCATGTACTCTCTCCCTCTCTTACTCTATCTTTCTTTCTTTCTTTCTTTCTTTCTTTCTTTCTTTCTTTCCTCTGAACCACGCCGCTTTGCGAGCGTAACCCCGGGGGGCAGCGGTGGGATTATGCTTGTCCACCTGCGGTGTTTTAATTGGTAAACTGTGGCGGCGGCGTTTTAGCGTCTCATCATGGTTGCCCATAGCAGCACCCTGTGAAGCCCAGATAAGGCAGGCAGTGTTTGCCTACGTCTGCTGTGCTGAAAGGCACAAGCCCTCTGCGTGAAAAGCCCGACGGTGATAGCAGTACACACATATGGAACATATGGGCAAGAGGAGACTTGAGGGTGTGATCTGATGGGCTGTTGAGTAAGAGAGTGGGCGTGTCCCAGCTATGCCATCTGTAGTTCTCATAAAAGAGACTTCCCGATAAGATCCGCGGGTTAGTACACAGAGGATAAAGGTATTCATACAGGGTGTGTATCCATATGTACATGCTTCGATGTGTGAGTGTGTGTGTGTGTGTGTGTGTGCACGTGTGTGTCTCTATGCCTGTGTTTGCGTATGAGTGACAGAGAGAAAGAGAAGGAAACATAGTTGTCCATAATGTGTAAATGTGTTCGATACTCTAATGACAGGTGAGTCATAGTTATATATGACTTTTTGGGTGATGTCTCTTTTATTGTGTGTTACTACAGAAAGGTGATGCAAACAGGATACAGGAAACAGAATTGCTATCATGTGTGTGCACAGTTATGACTCAACTTACACTTTATAAAGCTGAGTAATATTACGCCATAAAACGGTAGATATTAACTTTGGTCTTAAAGCTAACTCAGTGGCATGATTAACTGACTGATTTGGGACCATGTTTGCTCGTGATTTATATCTCAGCTAAGAGACACCTGGGAATTGGTGTCTGTATTTCCTCAAGGCAAATCCCTCGTTGCTTAATTGAGCTCGTTTTGAAGAGAGATATGTACAATTATCAGAGTCAGTCACCTGTGTAGACCCTCTCTGATTAAAGACAGAGTGGGTTGTACACGTTGAGCAGTGAAAATGTTTTCTCTTTCTCCTTGAGAAAAAAAAAAAACCCTTGTTGAATCACATGGAGACTCCCTGCTTGTTATTCCCTACGGGAGTCTAACTCAGAGTCTGTTATCTCTGGATAGTTTCCTTCAACAGTTTGCATTTTGCTTTCGAGTATTCAGTAGTAGTAATGTTATTTGTAATAAGGTAATAAGGTACTCCAGATTTTAGATTAGGGACAGCACCCCCCCCCTCCCCCAACACACACACACATACACACACACTCCATGAGGGCGTGATAGACTCTTCATCGGCTCCTCAAAGACTGCTCTGTTTCAGAACTTGAAGACTATAGTGTAGTGGAGTAATATCTATACTACATTCGAGTGACGTCATTACCTCTCTTTCACGTTCAAAAACCCCTCTTTTTCCACGTTTATGTACCTATTTAGAACTTAATGTTCTAAGTTTCAGGTCTAAGCCACTTTTGCAGTAGTGTTACTATTGGGAGTTTGGAGGACTAGAGTTTGTGTTTGTGTTTGTGTTTCCTGTTTGTATTTGAGGTCCAGAGGACCCTGCACGCAGCCCAGGTGAGGAAGGAGAGAAGTCAGTTGAAACAACACAAGCAGGTGTGGTGTAGAGAGAAGGACAGACTGTGCAAAGCAGGGTAAGACATCTGTCATCACTCACCTATCCTTTCCTCCTTTTGCTCTTCAGCAAGGACTCCGTCTACGGCAGGGAAAACAAAAACAGGTGATAAAAAATGAGTTGTGGCGATACATGAGACGGATGAGGTGAAACTTCTGATTGCGGAGCTTGCCAGAGGGAAGGAAAAGAGAGAGAGAAAGAGAGAGGGAGAGAGAGAGAGAGAGGGAGAGAGAGAGAGAGAGATGGGTAGGGAGGAAGAGATAGAGGGAGAAACGAACAGAGAGAGACTTTGACTTCCAAGGTCCCCTTGTTTTCTTCAAAACATAATACATTAAAAAGATTGTGTCTGTCCTTTTGACTGTTTTTCTACTTTTCATTTTACTTTTGCTGTCCTTTTGCAAAAGCGTCTGTGAAAGATTAAAAAAAACAACAACAACAACATATGAGCATAAAGAGGCAGTAAGACTCTGTCCAGACATAGAGTGAACTGTAGGTCTTGGTTTAGCTGTTGGGTTCTTAAAAGGTGCAGCGAGGCAGACGCAAGCTAAACGGCGTGAGGAGTTAAGCCGGACCGCGGAGGTATAAAGGAAAAACGGTTCTGTGGTAATGAACGTGTGTGAGCTTGCCAAGGTTAATGGTGTACACACGCGTGGGTACCTCTTAATGAGACAGTGCAGTGTTGGACAGCACCCACAGCAGCAGATGCAGCCTGAGTACACGTTCAGTTCATTAGCACGGTCCAAAACAACAGAACACAGGCAAAAGCACCGACGTCAGAACTCCGGCTATGTGCGTCGTTATGGCTCGATTTGACTTGAGGTTCATAATGCTAAAAAAAAAAAAAAAAAGTTATGCTTTTTCTTTCTTCTCTTCTCAAACTTTCAGAAAGAAGGCTGAAGCAGACGTTAAGAGTTTTCTTGGACTGTGTGGACGGGAGAAGAGAAATAATTTGAGCACATTAACCAAGCTGTTGGAGTATGGTAGGCTGCTGTTCAAGCTCTTTTACCTGAGTTAAAACAGTGTTCGCTTGGCCCCTGCTTGTCTCTGTGGAGCCGTGTTAATGCGGCGTGTTTTCTCAGACCTGCAGTTGGAGCAGGAGCGGGAAGATTTCCGATTGGCCACAGTGGAGCCTGTCTGGCAGCTGAGAGAGGACCTGCTGTTCCGTCTGAGAGCTCAAAGCACCTCGGCCAATCAGCACGCAGAGTGGGAGCAGGTCCTTCAGCAGGTAACACACACTCCAGTCATGCTACGTGCGCACACACACACACACACACACACACACACACACTTATGACACGCTCTGTTTAAATGCCTAACTCACACACTGTCTTGAACCAATAACTATACACTCCATGTTTCACGGACTCTCAAGTTCAGTGCTCAAGGGCCGGAGTCTTGCTGGCTTCTGACCTTACTATATAATCAGAGTGATTTATACCTGGGAAACCTGGTGTTGAAATTCCTAGAAACAAAATCCGGCAGGAGTTATGGACTTAAGGGTCTGAGTTGTGCACCCCCACCATAATCACAAACAGACACAAACACACACACGCACAAACACACACACACACAGTGTTGTACATAGACACAACCTTTGTATATCCAGTCCATTCTTACAACCATTTATTATCACGTCAATCAAGTCCGTAGGCTTGAGTATCCATAAATGGCAGTTTCATGTGAAAAAGGAGAAATGTATTCTGTGTGAAATAGCCTGTTAGCAATAAGCTGCTCTGCATTAGAGATGCAGAAGAGACCTGTGTTACAGGGGTGATGGATAATTGTGTGTTCACTTTGAGTGCCAGGATAAAAAAAAAAAACGAAACATAAGCTCGTTTAAAAGCTTAGAGGAATGTTGCACGATGTGCCTGTGTATCTGTTTCTCGCACGACTAATGCTCTCTCCGAGTCGTCTGGTATGAGGGCATATGAGAATTCAATTCTATATTTTTACCAAATGTGCTAGTTTGGAAATGTGTTTATGTTATAATGACTGCTGAGAGCACAGGCAGTGAGTGTAAACTGGATACTAATGGAAAGATTATACACAGACTCAAAGGGCCAACATACAGGCACATCCGTGCAAACAGAAATACACATACCAGCTCTCGTCTGGACTCTAACAGACACACATGTACACACAAACACACACATACACACTCATACACACACACACACACTCCTCTCTCAGTTGTGGCTTATATTTTATCCATTTAATGCTACACGTTGTCTCTGTCTCCTGTACTGTCATACCTAGGTAAACTATATAGCTAGCATGTTAGGTTAATCGCTAGAATCAGATTGTGAGGAGTCAAGCTCCAGTTCAAGTTCAAGTTTTTTTTGTGTATAGTTCTTTTTACAGTTAAAAATTGTCTCAAAGCAGCTTTACAGAGATACATGCCTAAACCCCCAGTAAGCAAGCCCAAGGTGACAATGGCAAGGAAGAACTCCCTAAAATTAAGGGAATAGAGGGAAGAAACCTTGGGAGGAACCGAGACTCAACAGGGGGAGCCCATCCTCCTCTGGCTGGCACACAGAATAAAGATATTTACAGTATAGAAGGTCAACTGTTGAGAGCCACAATGTATTTACAGGAGTTGATATGAAAGATGGCATAGTCGTAGAGGCTATATACAGTATAGAAATTTTAAAAATGCACGTAAGCTTATTCTCAGTTTTGAAAAACGTTTTTTTTAAAGCTCGTGATAACAGCCATAATTACAGCTTCCATCAGGATAAGGATTTTAGAGGAGTAACAAAATGTTCTCCGCAACTAAATGTAATGGGGAGGTGAGGTTTTGGGGGGGGGGGGGGTGTTTGTTTGTTCTTTCACAAAGGAGATTCTTTTTTTTTTTTTTTTTCTACGTCTTTTTCCCCCAAGTGCCACAGTTGAGAGTCACAGTTCGCTGACAGACAAGGAGCACAGTGACTGTAGCTAACCTGTCGTCTCTGCCATACCCTTAATAAAGATTACCCCATGCTTAGCCACTGTGTGCTAAGAGCAGAGTTTAGATGAGCTGACATAGAAGGACTTGTCTTATTAAAACCTTTTTCATCCATTCAGGCCGGCTCAATAAGCCCGCTGTAGAGACAGCTGGACAGCGCCGTGGCAACCCTACATGAAAAGCATTTTGATTCGCTGTGTCGGAGGATGGAATTAATTCAGGAGAACAAAAAAATCTTGTGCTTGCACAAAATCTTTCATATGCCTGTGTACTCTTGCGTAACTTTCAATTTCTTTTTGTATTCAGAACTTTTATCAGATATGGTGGCTGGTCTGACTTATTGCATTAAAGATGTTTGAAAACATTTTTTTTTTTTTCAGTAAAGGAGGGTGTGTGTGTGTGTGTGTGTGTGTGTGTGTATTTGTGGAGGGGCAAGCAGAGGGAGAGAAAGAAAGGAATAAAGAGAGAATGAGAGAGACAAAAAGAAAGAAAAGAAAGAAAGAAAGAAAGAAAGAAAGAAAGAAAGAAAGAAAGAAAGAAAGAAAGCAATATGAACAGTGGTATTCACACAGAGAGCATGGTCTGGTGGATTACTGTATGTGGTATGTGGTCGGTATGACTGTCTGAAATACGCCTGAAGTGTGACCTAGCACTTGTCGGCGGTCATGTTAATAACCAGGTTGGCCCTGCACTCTGTACTCTCTCAGGTTCGCTTTGTCAAGGATCAGCAGGAGACCATTATGGAAAGACTGAGTTCTGAGTGTCTTTCTTTGGAGCAGGAGATTGCTAACGCCAGACTGGAGGTGAGGTAACACAGCTGGACACTTACTGCAGTTGTTTTTCCAGCATCAGGGATCTATGCTGTCATCTGCAATTTGATACGGTGTTTCAATTTGAATATCGCAAAGGTACAAAATGAGTATTGAGGATGTGATTTGCATAATTTTTTTCCCTTTTATCAAACAGAGGTAAAATATGTAACTGGAGGAGTATTTGGAGTGGCTGGATGATGTTCTGGCACATTCACATGGCTTTTTTACTGTGTGCATTTTCTGACTTAAGATACTAAAATTCCAACAGGACAGCGCTGTGTTGAAGCGATATCAAAGAAATGTCAGACGAATGCCTTGCAGAGTCTTCATCAAAACTACCATTTATCCTGTTAATTAAGAGAGAAAGGTCAGGGGGAAAGGGAACAGCTGAGAGAACTGGGACAAGAGCAGTCACTCAAATAAAGAATTACTCGACCCAGGTCTGATTTTACTGATGCTAAAAATGCAGAAGTACCGTTTAGATGCCAGCACGCAGTTATAAAAACAGACCATCGTGTGTGATGTCTGTGAAAAGTCTTGTCTCTCATACTCAATCTCAAGGATTCATTTGCTTACCAGTGTCTGTCAAACGATGTGAGGACGTCTTTGCGGCGTTTGTCGCCCAAGCAGCAATTTTGAAAGGAGACATTTGTTTAATGACATATGGAATAACCCTTTTTCTTTTCTGACAGGAGAACCTCTGCCCTGCTGCTTCAGAGGTTGCGGCAGAGCTGGAGAAGGTTCCGGAAGATCTCTCGACCGCAGAGTGTCCGTATCCTGAGCTTAGCTCCTCTCTCATCCAAGAGTTTCACTCCCTCACAGACAAATACAAGGCCAGACTAGAGACGATTGAGAACAGACTACAGGGTCTGGACAGGTAACAGAATTAAAGCTTGTGTCATTTCTTTCTATGAAACTCAATATCAGTCACAATTTTAACAAACACTTTTCTTTAGAGAATCCAACAAAAAAAAAAAAGCCTAGTTGGGTTAAAATATCACCAGCGGAGCACTTTTCAGCTGAAGACTTAACGATATGGCCAGTGATCGTCTTTGGTTTGGTCCTGCTCTTTGATGCTTATTAAAAGAGGTCGGAGCTCCTTTGAGAGCAGAGAAAAAGAGTGTGAAATGACTCTCAGAGCGTAGAGATGAGATCCCCGCCCTACTGACAGCCCTCCCCGGGAGATATCACCTCAACAGGGGGTTGATTGCCCCAGTACGCATTCATTTGTGAGCACCGTGCCTCAATAGACACTCCATAAGTGCCTGGGCATCAGCAAGCCAGTCATGATGGAAACAGAAACGTTGTCAGCAATCAGAAGACTCACAACGATGAATATCCAAATGTGTAAACAGAGTTTGTTTCAGGATTTGATAGGATTTCTGAAGGGTTTTTTTTTTTTTTTTTTTTATGTTTCAGGTAGACTGAAAATGCCCGCTTCTTTGCTCCGTAGACTCATCGTGATCTTTCCGCTATTCAGTGTCCTAGATATTTCAAAAATAATGTTTCTGTGGATTGAGGTCAAGCTGCTGTTCTGGTCAATATGGCGTGTCCTCATTCCACCACACATTCACAATCCCCTCTTTGTGACATGGAGAATTGTCATGTGAAAGTAAACATGAACCAGTTGACACAATGTAGAGCACACAGAATTCACCTCAGTATTCGTGCATCCGCTGACATCGATCCAAGTACAGCTTGAGCATGCCATGTAAAAGAGACACAGAGTCCAGATGATATATTTACATATGTAGTTACATGAAACCTGAATTACCAGTTCATATGTATGGTGTATTTTCAGATACACTGCCTCAGAAGTAACACACTTCCAGGTGGTTTTTTAGGGGTCATCAGCTGTTATATGTGAGTGGGGAATGTTAACCAGTTAAATTGTGGTACAAGGATCCTGAGATCCAGTTTGGGCCAGCATCCCACTGTTTTTTCCTCACGTTATAATCAGATGCTGATTTCTACTACAGAATCAGGTGTGTGTATGCTCCTGAGACAGATCAAAGGCAGATACAGACACTCAGTGGCCAGGTCATGATGTACTCCACTCACGGATCTGGATTGCCCCCGCAAGCGTGACCTTGACCTTGACCTCCCCGTGTTGTGTATCAAACCCCTCCAACTGCCAATTTCCCTAACCCCTAAGCCACAGCCATCGAGGATTTACTAGAACTGAAGTTTAAACATATGTGAGTGCATGTGCATTGGATCTTGAGCCCACCGTTCTGCTATCCAGGTTGTTAAGTTTGGGGGTTTAGTATTCTCTATGACAGGATGCAGTTTGCAGCAATGCAGAGTTAAGTAGTTGTTAGCTTTGTGTATCGGAGTCATAACAAATGTGTATGGGTACAGTGTGCATAGATATGCATATAAGTATATGAATTCTGTGTGTGTGTGTCTGTCTGTGTGTGTCTGTCTGTGTGCGTGTGTCTGTGTGTGTGTGTGTGTGTGTGCGTGTGCGTGTGTGCGCGCGCGCGTGTGTGTGTATGTGTGTGCGCGTGTGTGTGTATGCATATGTATGTGTGTCTGTGCATGTACGTGTATGCATGTGTGTGTGTGTGCGTTCCAGGTACTGCGGTTGGTCTCCGGAGGATCACCTGCTCTTTCAGGCCACAGTGGCCCAGTACCCACCTGAGCTCCTCAACCACAGGACTCTGTATATGGACATGCTGAAGAGACTCTTCCCTCACACCTCCAGACAAGAGCTGGTCAGTTACAGCCCTGACTCTCCCGCTCTCTCTCTCTCTCTCTCTCTTAATTTTTAATCAACCTTTTTCTCATTCCTTCTCTTTTCTCCTCTCTCTCTTTCCATCTCTTGGTCCCTTATATATATACACACACACCAGACAGTATATATATATATATATGGGTTTTTTTTCTTTCCTTCTCTTTGCATAAATATCCAGACAGTTACACTTTAATGTCCCTCTCTACTTCTCTCTCTACTTCTCTCTCAAAGCACACACACACACACACACACACACACACACACACCAGACAGTGTGAAGTGAATGATATGCACAGCAGGCTGTTGGATGTGCCATGTCACTCTCTGAAGACCACGTCTCTTCTTCATCCTTCGCTTGCTGCCACCTCCACCATCACCATGACAACCACCATGGTGTCATGCTCCCTTTCTAAGACCTGTTCTCCTATCAGTTCCAGCTGAGTTCCATGCTCGCGGGCAAAGTCAGCCCTCTGGAGCTCGCTGGCATAGACATGTCTCTCTTCCCAATGCCCTGAAAGTCTGTCTCTCAAATGTCCCTCAAAGTGACATGCAGAGACCAGAGAGAACACAGTGTGTTAAGACCAGACAGGTAGTAAACACCCTCTTAAATACTGCCTGTTTACTATGTTGAAATTTCTCATTGATTGTGCTTGATAATGTAATGAATTTACATTATGTTGTTGCATAAGAGTGGCAAGGGGTTGGTTGTCAAACAATGGTTTTCCTCAAACAGCAATGCACAGTCTATTTCTCAGGCAAATTTCAGATGTTTCAGCTGTAAAATATGATAAGGAAAAAGTACAATGAGTATTAAAATCAATTAATCAGCTGCAATTAGCGTATGCACCACACACGCAGTCATTCACTCACTTACACACACACACACACACACACACACACATAGAGAGTGCGAGAGAGCACAAGCTGTACCAATGGGTTGTGCCTGACATGTTCGGTTCATTAGACGCAAAATTAAACACGCTGGTTTTACTGCGCGGTGGTTGAGCGACAAGGCGATTTATCTACATTGACTGTGCTGCGTTCCCTTTGCGCTGGTACAAACATATGCAGAGATTTGCCAACCTAATCACCAACACACAGAGTTATGGGAATCACAAGCCAATGTGTCCCTTCAAATCCATAATGAACACTTGAACACAGCCACCTATTCCACAGACCACATGAGCAAATGAAGAAGTCTTTCCTTCGACGTGCCCAAGGTGATTTAGTCTTTGAGCTGTCTTGGAAATATATATATAGGTTTCTGTTTTTGGACCTCCCTTCATCTCAGAAATCAATATTGCAATTCTTGTTGCTTTGAGAAATCGTCAACAATTCTATAGTAGGATATTTCTTTCTTATAGCATTTAAGTGTGGGAGCCAGTGGACTGTACTGGTTCCATATAAAACGGTTTGTTTTGGTTTATATTAGAACACCAGAGGAACAAAGCCATGGGACAGAATCACTTATTATTAAAGCTTACATCAGAAATGGGCCTTGTGTTGAGGAGAGACATCAAGTCATTGGGCCTGTATTTTATTCCAGTTAACTCGACAGGTCCTTTTAACTTTGATGGATAATCACGGTTTGATCTGATGGTAGAGATCCTCATTTAACCAGTCAAACACTGAAGTATAAACTTCAGAAACATCTGTTTCGAGAAGACAATATCCTATGTATTTCCAAGTGAAACTTCCAGAACAAATCAGGTGGAAAGAAGTACACAATTCGGTTGAAGTCACCGTTCAGCTGCCCGGTTGGAGCTTTGATGTCAAATTTCTCCCCCCTCAAACACTCGCCACCCAATTTTCTTCAACCTGTGTGTGGTGAACACTTTGCCTGCCATTCCCTCTAAACTTGAATGTCTTCAAAGAATCAAAGAGCTCCCAGTAAAAAGGAATGGGGGGGGGACGCTTAAAGGCCACTACCGCTTTGATTTCCAAAGCTTTTAAGGTCTGTAAGTCTTTAACAAAAGCATGGCTGAATTGAAGGAAAAGTCAAAAGAAGTGCTCTTTACAGTTAAAACTCTATTTCTTACATAATTGGCCTCTTTGGGAAACAATCAGAGTTAAAATGTTCACTCTGAAATTTAAAAAAAAAAAGAAAAAAAAAAGAAAAAAAAATGGCAGTTAAGAAAGCAGTCTCACCAAAGTGCGTCCGACCATGTTAGTCTGGAACCTTTTGCACCTACGGTTTGATAGGAATTTGCATAGACGTTTTGTCACCTCTTATCAGTGTCTATATGAAAGATTTCTAGTGCTTTCTTTTTCTGGTGTTATTACCGGCAACGCAATGCTCCGTATCACCGTTGTCAGCTCAAGCAGAGTCACACTGCTGTGTTCTGTTCAGTTTGATTTACTGCCCTGTATTATGGTCAAATCCGCCGGTAGCAACGTCCACTCAATCATCATATGATGTTTGAGTCACTAAGTCAAAGACAGCGGCTGCCCAATGTTTGGGGAGTGAGAAGCGCCCCCTGGTGGTCCATGGTCTAGCTCACGTCATAGTGAGCCATTATCTTGTCCGTAAGATCACGAGGTGAACTCCCTCTTTTCCTCCAAAGAGATTCAGTAGAAACATCGCTTGGTTGTTTAGGGGTTTTTTTTCTTTTTGTTATCATGTTTAGAAATTCATTTTTTAGGGTTGCTTGTGCGATTTCTTGTGGCTTCCCTATCAATACACAGCCCATCTCCACTGGTGCTGAAGTTGTGCAAGGCAAAGGACTGGTGTACAGTTTAGCCAGTACTTTTTTCCAGCGAGGAGACCTTCTGAAACAGACTCACACACACGTATATATTATACATCTCAAGTACGAATTCATCTCAGTTTACAATTAAAACTTCAATAGGGCAAGTGACATAGTGAAGCGGAATGCGAAATAGGAGACAAAGATGATGGATTTCCTTTTCACGTTTGATCCATTGCACATTAATAAACAGGCTCTGCTCCGTTGCCTCTGGCAAGCGCGTTACAGCAGCACATCAGTCGGTTCACTCCACATTTTCAATAAAGTCAGTCAACCGTCTAAGTTCGTTGCTATTAGCCTACAGATTAATATCGTACCTGTCTTTTTCAGTGCGTTTACCCAGAGGTGCCTCTAACTTCTGATTGGCGACACAGTGATGAATTAGGACAAGCGCGTGGCTTGAGGACACTGCACTTGGATGAGTGATTCTGTTCAACGGTACAATGCCGAATATACAAGGCTGGATTGGGGCCTGGCTTGTTTTTACAGTTTCCTCCCACGACAACCAAATGTCATAGACAGGCTATAAAGTCTGTGTTTTGCAAAACAGTCATTAACGGGGATTGAAGTTTTGACAGCGTAGAGAACGAACCATTTATCGGTCTGCCTCACGTACACACCTCGCTCGCACGTTGGGTCCAGTCGCTTCCGTGGTTACGTACGCTAAGTGTTTGTGCTTGTTTGTTTTTCCAGAGTGCTCACGAGCGGACCTGGGACTGGTACCGGTTCAGTGTGGCACAGCAGAGGCTGGTTCTGCAAAGCTGGCAGAGGGATCATGAGGAGCTGTTCCTGAGGGCACTGGTTACCATAGAGGAGGCCAGACAAACCCATCAGAAACAGCAAGCCCTGCAAAACGACCACATTCAACAACAACTCATCTGCAGGGAGCTCAGAGAGAAGGTACACCACCATATAAAATATCATTCTTATATGACCATACCTGTACTCTGTAGTTCAGTTTAACATCCACAGGCATCTGTGTCAGATACTGAATAATACAGAACGTATTTGCTATGATGGATACTTGGATACTTACACACATACTGTATGTAGGCCTTCAAATACATAGAGGCCTTTTAAAGATGTGCATGCCTTATGTAGGGGTTTGCAAATTTAAAGAAAGAAAGAAAGAAAGAAAGAAAGAAAGAAAGAAAGAAAAACAAGACTGCTAAAGCTGATATTATTAAACCTGATGTCACTTAAGTTCATGCAGGAATATGCAGCTTCTGTTCAGATAGTCACGACACGAGGAGATCTGGCACGCGCGCTTTAGCTGTGGTGTCCATTAAAAGTTGTTGGTCTGATCTATGTTTGACTTACAGCTTGTCGTCTCAGGGGTGTAGAATAAGAAGGATGGCTTCAATTTGATAATGAAAGTTCTTCAGGTGGTACGGAAGCCAGCAGCTGAGACATTTTAATGGTTAAAAGGGTTTTTATCCTAACAGACTAGCTGCTTTTGCTCTGTAAAACATTTAAATATCATGGCACATGTGTGCAGGAGATCCCAAACAGGAGTAACCCACCGTGTGTTCCAAGGCCTTTATCGGTCCCTCAAAGTGACATGTCCTGAAGAGAAGACGGATTCTGGTGCTGGTCTGTCAACCCGGAGAAGAGCTTTGTCTCTGCTGCTGTCAATCCAGCTGTGCGGTAGCCCCGCCCCCTTAATGAACTATCATTAATCCATTCACAAGCAAAAAAAAAAAGAAACCCTTACAGTTTTACCCCCCCCCCCCCCCCCCCCCCCCCCCCCCCCCCCCCACCACCACTCAGTTCTTCACAGGTTTCTGTGAGGGTTTTTACGGAGACTTGTTGAACATCTGTTCATTTATCACGTTCATACTGTTAGTGTTCTCGCTCTGACTCACCGCACTAGAATCCTATGGCTCAGCATCCAGAGGAGGACTTAGTGCAGTCATTGGAGAGTGTGGAGAGACTTTTCTCGTTTTTTGGGGGGTTTTTTTCTCTCTTTTCACTTCCCTCCAGCCTGTGTCCTCAGAGAGGTGAAGAGCGATGGCCTCATTACAGGCTTGTTTAGGTGTGTGTGTGTGTGTGTGTGTGTTTGTTTGTTCCTGACCCGCTGGGCTCTCTTGTGGGCAGTTATGGAGTGTATTGGTAAGAGACCCAGAGTAAATGTTGTCTTGGCTGAGTTAAATTCTGATTGTCACAAGGACGAGTTCTCCCTTGGGCCAGAGCTCCGTTTTCCAATACAAAAGAGTGGAGTGAAACAAAGACAGTCTCACCGTACCTCTACCCAGCTCAGTGAAAGTTGGCCCGTCGCTTCAGTGCAGTACAATCAAACCCCCACCCTCGTCTTTGGTTTTGTGACTCAGTCTGCAGGTGTGTGGTTGATGCTAAACTGTTTGCTTTCATGTAAGAAATATGCAAGGCAGTGTTTTTTTGTGATGCATGACTTCAAAGCCACATGTAACTGAGCCAAAGTGCAATAATCGTCAATCTGTTTTTCTCTCATACTAATGGTTTACCATGCCGGTATTTTGTAAGATTTCCCATCTTGATTTGATTTGAGTCCAACATTAGGCGTACAGACTAACTAAGGCAGCGTTTGTTTGTAGCAGAGAGAGGAGTGAGGAAAGAGTTTTGGGGGGGAATTTTTTTTAAATCTTTAAATCACAGTAATATACTTATAATAATTAAGCAGCATACCATAGTGTTGATTCTGGATTATTAATTGTGTCCTTGATTCATATATTACTGTTTTTTCATTTGGCACAAGAATCCTCATCATATAGACCTTGTTGCTGGAAGTCACTCCACTGAAGTTGCCATGGTATCTGGAGTTTGGTAGCCTTGCATTGTGGTAGCCATTTTGGTAGCCTTGGCTAGGGTTTTAAGATATCGTTTAGTTGAAATGTTCATCTTCCTCCCTGACTTTAGCCTAAGCTATTGCCATGGTTACAGCACTATCTTTATTTCATTGCTCTCCCTCGCCGCAGCTGTGTTTGTGCTCAATGATCTTTGATGAGTGATTGTCTTTTTGCGCGTTGGCAAATCAAGCGTTAAGATGAAGCATTGAGTTGAAAATCAGTTGTCTGGTGCAGATGCTGTGGGAGCCATCCCCTCGTGGGATGGTTTTGAACCGAAGCTCCAGCGACGACGCCAGACTCTGAGAGCCAATCCTCACACATATGGTAACAAACAAACTTCTCCTTCAATGGGAATTGGCCAGAGCTTTCTCAGACGTGGTGGAACCTTCTGGAAAGGGGGTTGTGTGATCTGCAGCGGAAAGGCCTCTTTCTTCAGGGGTGGAGCACGTCACACATACAAATCCTCGGTCTAACTGACTGACTGACTGACTGACTGACTGACTGACTGACTGACGTCTAGGTGCCATTATGAGGACCACCCTGGATGTGGGGGGTTGTCTGCTCTGTCGGATAAGCCACTCGACTGAAGGCAATCGATCTCACACAAGAATAGCCTCTTGAGAGGGAGGAAAAAATTGACGGCACAGAAAATTGGCTCCTTGCACCAAGGTGCCCGGCAACGGCATGGAGTTTCCTCTCCGCCGTGCGCCGGCTCTCAGACTGCCTCTTGTCCTGTTATAGCCTGTGTTCTTACAACAGTATGAATTTACCATAAGGAAAATACGAGGCACTACTCTCGGGCGGTTAACGGTATCTTCTTGGCGAGTAGACTAGGAGTTAGTATGGTACGACTCTGAGCCTTCGAAGTGCCTAAGCTCCCGCGAGTGAATTTTGTCAGTTTGTGCACTGAAAGAGAACCCATTTAAATTCTTTATGGTGTCTCCGACAGAGAGAGTGCATTTGGAGTGACTAGAACAATGCACCAGAACATTAGAGCAAAGGCTCCTGGGAGTGTTAGTGTCCTGATGTGAAGAGGCAGCTTGTCTTTCTGCCAGTTGCAGATATAGATTTCATTATCACCATGGTTTTAATGTGCCTATTAAAATCCCACAGCAGAATAATGCAGAAATGAAAAAAGATGGAGGAAAAATAAGCTGGACTAATAGACTCTCTTTTGTATTCATTGTGATGCCTTTTTACACTTCATTACGAAATAAATCTTTTTTTTTTTTTTTGCTTTGTTTTGTTTGTTTGTTTTTTTCTCTCTCTCTCTCACAGAAAGTGTTAAAATTTCAGCAATATGGTTTTAGCGAACCTTGGGAATTGGGAATATTGGGAATATCGACGAACGTTCGCGAATGTTTTCGTGAACAGTGGGAAGCGACGCTTTAGTCAAAGTTTAGTCAAGTAAAAGCCACATAATTCAGTAACAGACAGTAAAGGATTGGCGGTTTTATCTAGCCAGTCTCTGACTGCTATTCAGTTGTGAAAAGTAAGCCCAAACCCAGGTGAGGAGTCTTCAGACTTCAGTTTTTCTCTATCTTTCTCTCTCTCTCTCTCTCTCTCTCTCTCTCTCTCTCTCTCTCTCCCTCTCCTCTGCGCATCTCTTCTAGTTCCCAGCATCATTCACCAGGCCATTTTATCTGGGTCAGGTTGGAACATGACTGATGGTCCAATTATGGGAGCCAGTGACTGGAGGCTGTGAGAGTGAGGGGGGGATGGGGGTGGGGGCAGGGGGGGGGGCAGGGATGGGGTTTGGAGACACAGTCCCTGCTG